>NW_027168538.1:20000-230000 GCF_036898095.1 Palaemon carinicauda | reverse complement strand
TGATAAACGAAAAGAAGAAAAGAGACGAAGCATTAACGTAAACATTGTATTATCGGGACTCGAGTCCATTCAATGAAAAGATAAACTGAAAAGAAGAATGTAAATGTTTTTAACATTGAAATAGCTTCAGTAATGTTTAAAGGAAAGGATACATCAGTTAATAGACATAATATATAAGAGTTATGATACATAGTTCATTTTGAATATCGAACTGCATACGTTAAATTACAAATATGGATACGTGTGGCTTTAAAACTATATATATATATATATATATATATATATATATATATATATATATATATATATATATATATATATATATATATATATATATATATATATATATATATATGTGTGTGTGTGTGTGTGTGTGTGTGTGTGTGTGTGTGTGCGCGCGCGTGCTAAGTTGATCAAAGTCTTTAAAAATACACGAAAAATGACTCCATCAGTATAACCTAAGTCTAGAGATCTTGGGTATAGCAACCGTTAATATATGAAATTAAAGTAGACAAACAAAAAGATGATACTATGTAATATAAGCAGTATATATATATATATATATATATATATATATATATATATATATATATATATATATATATATATATATATATATATATACACACACAAAACGAAATAAAACAATTTCCTAACTCGCAGCAAATGTTTTTTTATGTCGAATAAACTAATATAAATCTCTCTATAGTTTACATATGAAAGACCTATTTAAATGTTACTGTTCTTAAAATATTTCATATTATTCATAATTTCTCTTGTAGTTTATTTATTTCCTTATTTCCTTTCCTCCATAAGCTATTTTCCCCTGTTGGAGCCACTGGACTTATAGCATCCTGCTTTTCCAACTAGGGTTGTAGCTTCCATAATAATAATAATAATAATAATAATAATAATAATAATAATAATAATAATAATAATAATAAGATATTACAGTAAAATTCCAGTTATCTTCAGATAAATCGGTCAACGCTCAGTTAAGAAAACAACTCTCTCTCTCTCTCTCTCTCTCTCTCTCTCTCTCTCTCTCTCTCTCTCTCTCTCTCTCTCTCTCTCTCTCTCTCTCTCTCTCAATGCAGCATAAACTGTGCTGTTGCCTTTGTTACTGAATGTATCATTATACATACATACATACACACACACACACACACATATATATATATATATATATATATATATATATATATATATATATATATATATATATAACACTAAAACAATTCATGCAGTAACGTTTTACAAAACTAACATTTTTAGCTTATTTTACTCTACAAAAAAATAAGTCAAAGAATTAATACGTAAAAAATAAAATAATATTTACCTTCATGTTCATATGGATGTTCAATGTAGACTTGATTCAATAAATAAAATATCTTCGCCTTATTTTCCTATAAGATTTGTTTCACATAAAAGTTAAAGATATTTCGTACCTCGTAACGGACATTAAGAAATTAAATCTTAATTATTTCGATTTGCCTTAATATGAGATCATAATTCAATCATATTTAGTGAGAATGTCAGTAGGCCTACGAACTATTCCAAACCAAACTGGTGTTTTAAACGTTTTTAATTGTCACTTGAATTTTCATTAACAACTGGACGATATTTCGTATGATTTTCAAAGTTCATCTGCCGTGCGTAGAACAATTTCCGTTAGAGATAGCCTGGAGAACTTGCGTAGAACAACTTCCGTTATGTAGGCAGGAGAACTTGCGTAGAACAACTTCCGTTAGAAGTAGCCTGAAAAACTTGCGTAGAACAACTTCCGTTAGAGATAACCAGAACTTGCGTAGAACAACGTCCGTTAGAGATAGCCTGGAGAACTTGCGTAGAACAACTTCCGTTATATAGCCAGGAGAACTTATGTAGAACAACGTCCGTTAGAGATAACCAGAACTTGCGTAGAACAACTTCCGTTATATACTCAGAACTTGTGTAGAACAATATCGTTAGAGATAGCCTGGAGAACTTGCGTAGAACAACTTCCGTTAGAGTCCGAAGAACTTGCGTAGAACAACTTCCGTTAGAGATAACCAGGAGAACTAGAACTTATGTAGAACAACTTCCGTTAGAGATAGCCTGGAGAACTTGCGTAGAACAACTTCCGTTAGAGTCCGAAGAACTTGCGTAGAACAACTTCCGTTAGAGATAACCAGGAGAACTAGAACTTATGTAGAACAACTTCCGTTAGAGATAGCCTGGAGAACTTGCGTAGAACAACTTCCGATACATCTCGCCAGGAGAACTTATGTAGAACAACTTCCGTTAGAGATAACCAGGAGAACTTGCTTAGAACAACTTCCGTTAGAGACAGCCCGAAGAACTTGCGTGGAACAACTTCCGTTAGATCTCGCCAGGAGAACTTTCGAGAACAACTTCCGTTAGAGATCGCCAGGAGAACTTGCGTAGAACAACAGTTAGAGATAGCCTGGAGAACTTGCGTAGAACAACTTCCGTTAGAGATAGTCAGAACTTGCGTATAACAACCGTTAGAAATAGCCTGGAGAACTTGCGCAGAACAACTTCCGTTATAGATAGCCTGGCGAACTTGCGTAGAACAACATCCGTTAGATCTCGCCAGGAGAACTTCGCGTATAACAACTTCCGTTAGCTCTCCCCAGGAGAACTTATGTAGATCAAGAATAGCACGCTGGAAGATGAACAACTGGCCAGAGTCCAAGTGGAACGAAGAACCGCCCCAAGAACAGTAGAGAAACGCTGTTGCTACCAGTGAACAATAGTTACGGCAACTGCCTGTAACTCCCAACCGCACTTTCCGGAGTCCGAACACTGACTGAGGGTCTGAGGCAAAGAGAGAGAGAGAGAGAGAGAGAGAGAGAGAGAGAGAGGAGAGAGAGAGAGAGAGAGAGAGAGAGAGAGAGAGAGAGAGAAGTGGTGTTCTTTATTTTCTTCTCCGTCAATAAACAGTTTCACACAGGCCCTCTTCTGGGTGCAAATTTGTTCAATGTGAACTGTTATTTCCCTTTCAAATGTGTACACGCAGTTTATCGTATATGTGAACTGTTTATATGATTATATGTGTGAAAGGAGTATGCTATAGTAGATATATCTTTTATATATTATATAAAAAATATACAATTTCTTTGCTAATATGAAAAGCAATGTTACGCTACTTGTATATACTAGTACTAGCTTTTCCTGGATATTATTATTATTATTATTATTATTATTATTATTATTATTATTGCTAAGCTATACGCCTAGTAGGAAAAGCAGGATGCTATAAGCCTAGGGCTCCAACAGGGAAAATAGCCCAATGAGGAAAGGAAACAAGGAAAAATAAAGTATTTTAAGATCAGTAACAACATTAAATTATATCTTTCATATATAAGCTATAAAACTTAAAAAAAAAAAAAACAAGAGGAAGAGAAACAAGATAGGATAGTGTGCCTGAGTTTACCCTCAAACATGAGAACTCTAACCTAAGGTAGTGGAAGACCATGGTATAGATATAGAGGCTATAGTACTATCCAAGACTAAAGAACAATGGTTTGATTTTGGAGTGCCTTTCTCGTAGAAGAGCTGCTTACTATAGCTTGAGAGTCTCCTCTACTCCAACTTTCTTCTTGTGAATTTTTTGTAGATTTTAATATTATATTAGACACAGCAATGTACACTCGAGCACACTATTCTATCTGATTTCTCTTCCTCTTGTTATATTAAAGTTTTTAGAGTTTAAATATATGATATATTTATTTTAGTGTTATTATTATAAACTTCTCTTGTAGTATATTTCCTCATTTCCTCTCCTCACTGAGCTATTTTCTCTGTTGGGGGTTGTAGCTTAGCAAGTAATAATAATAATAATAATAATAATAATAATAATAATAATAATAATAATAATAATAATAATAGGATTTATTTTTATAGGCCTACTCAGAAGACCACATGGTAAGCGGGTAATGAAAAAAGTACAGCAACATTACTTGCTTGAAATTGTTTAAGTACAATCCCGGGCTCAACAAGGCACTAGAAGAGTTGGAAAACCCAGGCCTATATGGCTGAGGACTATGAAGCCTGAAGTGGGAGATGATGAATGGAGAAGTATTGATTTAGGAGCTCAAGATAGAGACGACTGGCGAAATCTAACAGAGGCCATTTGCGTCAACAGGCGTGGGAGGAGATGATGATGATGATGTAAAATTACTGTTAATAACCGTTATTTGTGACGGCCAAGTGAACCAGTTATCAATAGACCATAATGAATAATTGCCTATCTATCTCTAACTTCGAAGACTGAATAATCAACTTTTGTAGCGAAGATCTTGATGTCTATTCTCAATCTATGTTTTAAGAGCTACCTCGTATGGCTTCCAAGTCACCACCGCTGTTCGTAAGTTTAGCGAAGAAGAATTAAACACTTATAGTAACAATTGTCTTTGATTATTTTTCTTTTCAAACTCATTTAGTTTGATATAGTACCTTGACTGTTATTTTCATAATTAATTTATTCCTAAAAATCTGTATTTAAGCTCATTCAATTCTCCGATTTTGGCTAGGCCTATTTGCAAAGTTGTCGTTTCTTTAAGTATTCCGTCTAATATTATTATTATTTGCTAAGCCACAATCCTAGTTGAAAAAATTAGATGCTATAAACCCAAGGGCTCCAACAGGGAAAATAACCCAGTGAGGAAATAAAATAAGTAAATAAATAGAATAGTGTGCCTGAGCGTACCCTCAAGCAAGACAATTGTAACAAGACCTTTGCAAGACCTACATGATTTGTTCGTCATATACTTTCATAAGTATTTAGTATCACAGCGCATGCGTGATGTAGGCTATAGTAATTCTCTTCTATAATTTAGACGTCCTGTTATGATAATTTGATGACTCATTGATGACTTCTTGCATTTATCTTAAACTCTATTCTGGTTTTAATAGGCTGCTATTGTAGTTCAGTTATTATCGGCGTAGGCCTACTCTTTTCTTTTCTTTAATCAATCTTGTCTTTTGTTTATCGTGGTTTATCCTTTTTAAGTAGCATTTTGGGTAGATTTTAATAGATAGTTATAACAGTCAATTCTGCCGATAACACAATTAATAACTGTTTTCTTTACAGAATATTCATCCAGATATTTCTTTATATAAGCAATATATTTAAGGTAATATCCAGTGAATCTTACTACATTATTTATTCAATCATTGAGATACAATTACAGTCGATTGTTACTGTATGGACATAGAGTCGTGGTATGACAATTGAAACAATATCCAACAGATTTTGTAGATTTGAGAACAAACCCAGCGGAAGAATATAGGGAGTTAAATGGCAGGTCAGGATTAGAAATGAAACTATAAGAGAGATTACTCGAGTGCCATATGTGGAGGACATCATAGTGAGGGGAAGATGGAGATAGTTTGGGCATGCTCTTTGCACTCCTCAAGAGATTAATTCTCCAATTTTCAACTGGGCTCCACAAGGCATTAGAAGAGTGGGAAGGCCTAGGCCTACGCGGCTGAGGACTATGAAGCGTGAAGTGGGAGATGAATAATGGAGAAGTATTGATTTAAAAGCTCAAGATAGAGACGACTGGCGAAATCTAGCCGAGGCCCTTTGCGTCAATAGGCGTAGGAGATGATGATGATGATGATAAATTAGGCCACGAACTCAACTATAGGGACCAAGTTGTCATCTACTATTTATTTTGATGTCATCAAGGTATCTTGAACTGTTTTTATTCCTGCTTCCCAGATTTGTTTTATGAAACTTATTAAGTTTTCTTTCTTCTCAATAGACGATTACAATATCGGTAGGCCTACTTTGCGATTTTGTATTCCTTCCATGCACTTTTCAAGTTTACTTTTCCTCTTTACGCCTTTTTTTCTTTCATTTTCTCCAAAGTCTATCCTGTCGAACTAAGACGATATGTCCTTAAAGTTATAGTCTTCGCCATCAATGGCTAATTTCTTTTACTTATATTGCTTAATGTGCTTTAAGGGCTGTTATCCTGGTCATATCATACAATGAATCAATAATTCTAATAGCCAGGCCTTCTCCGTCATGAGGCTCAATACTACACAGTATTCTAGAAGTTTTATCCCAGCTGTGACCAAGTTGTGGAATGATCTTCCTAATCGGGTAGTTGAATCAGTGGAACTTCAAAAAGTTCAAAACTTACAGCAAATGGTTTTCATGTTGAAAAGGCTGACACAAGTCTTTTTATTGTTTATATATGACATATCTGTTGTTATTTTTTAAATATTTTATTTTGATTGTTCACTACTTCTTATATCGTTTATTTGTTTCCTTATTTCCTTTCTTCACTTGACTATTTTTCCCTGTTGGAGCCCTTGGGCTTATAGTATCTTGCTGTTCCAACTAGGGTTGTAGCTTAGCTAATAATAATAATAATAATGATAATAATAATCACTATGTATGCACTATAGACCTATGGGACCTACAATATCTGTTTGTCTTGTATATTCTTAGGTATTTAGAGTACCATACAACTTTTCCCAGGCTATTGTTGATTCCATAATATCGAAGCACTTAGCAAATAAGAAAGTCTCCAGATTTTTGTAATCCGTAATATCTTCTGTCTATTGGATGTTTAGTGGAGGCTTGCTATATAGTCTGAGTACCACATATTTGACAGCTCTAGAACCTACAGAAGAGATAGCCTACATCTTGGTTGATATACCTTGAAACCACATGTGACTATTCTCGTGCCGATACGACTCGTTGACTGCACGATATTTAACGATTCTCTAAGATATTTCGGACGTCCTGTTCTTATAACTTGATGAGTCATTGCACATATATAAAACTCTATTCTAACTTAAATAGGCAACCAGTGTAATTCAATTATTGTAAAGATAAGCCTTTTCTGGTTGAGACACCATTTATCAATCTTGCTTCTTGTAATTTCTTAAGTTGCATTTTGGGTAGATTGTCATAGATGGAGTTACAGTAATCGACCCTGGTAATAACAGTTAATCACAAGTTCCTTTACAAAATATTTATCCAGATAGACACTCATGTATACAAGCAATGTTTCTAAGGGGGTATAAGAAAGAAATGGGTTCAGATAAACAGGGCATCAGCCACCTGTTGAGATACTATTGCTATAGAGTTATTGGGTCCTTTGACTGGCCAGACAGTATTCCATTGGATCCCTCACTCTCGTTACGGCTAATCTTTTTCTCTGCCTACACAAACACTGAATAGTTTGGCCTATTCTATCCACATTCTCCTCTATCCTCATACTTCTAACAACACTGATATTACCAAACAACTCCTCTTCATTTATGGGATTAACTACTGCACTGTAGTTGTTCAATGAGCAATTTCCTCCTGGTAAGGGTAGAAGGGACTCTTTAGCTGTGGCAAGCAGCTCTTCTAGGACACTCCAAAATAAAGACAATGTTCTCTAGCCACGGGTAGTGCCATAACCTCTGTACCATGGTCTTCCACTGTATTGGGTTAGAGATCACTTGCTTAGGGTACAATCGGGCACATAATTCTATATTGTTTCTCTTCCTCTTGTTATTTTGAAGTTTTTATCCTCTTGTTACTTTCCAGTTTTTATAGTTTATATATGAAATATGTATTTTAACAATATTATTGTTCTTAAACTTCTCTTCTAGTTTTTCCTTAGTTCTTTTCTTCACTGGGCTATTTTCCCTGTTTGGAGTCAGAATTATAGCATCCTGCTTTTCCAACTAGGGTTGTAGCTTAGCAAGTAATAATAATAATAATAATAATAATAATAATAATAATAATAATAATAATAATAATAATAACAGGATTTGAAAGGGTGTTGTATTTTTCCTTTCCTCACTGAGCTATTTTCCCTGTTGGAGTCAGGATTATAGCATCCTGCTTTTCCAACTAGGGTTGTAACTTATCTTACAATAATAATAATAATAATAATAATAATAATAATAATAATAATAATAATAATAATAATAACAACAACAGGCTTTGAAAGGGTGTTGTAAAATAACATCAATGGCAGGAAGAATGTGTTTCACTTTAGAGTCAGGATTATAGCATCCTGCTTTTCCAACTAGGGTTGTAGCTTAGCAAGTAATAATAATAATTGTAATAATAATAATAATAATAACAGGGTTTGAAAGGGGTGTTGTAAAATAACGTCAATGGCATTTCCCTGTTAGGGCCCCTGAGCTTATAGCATCCTGCTTTTCCAACTAGGGTTGTAGCTTAGCAAGTAATAATAATAATAATAATTGTAATAATAATAATAATAACAGGGTTTGAAAGGATGTTGTAAAATAACATCAATGGCAGGAAGAATATGTTTCACTGTAAAATCCTCACTGCAACATTAAACGTGGAGCTCTACCACTGAATGTAAACATGGCCGAGGTGGCCACACAGCTTTTACGGGAAAAGTTCCCCAATATTGACGAGGAAATCTTCCAGTATGTTGAAGGTGAGCATTACATTAATTATCAGTTAAATATTTTAATTATGTATAGAATATAAGAAAGATTAATGAAGTAATTAGCATATTTTAAAAAGGGTTCTCCTGGTCGGGTAGATAGGGACTTTACCGCATTTAAATTGACATATTAAAAGTATTTTATCTTTTGGAGAGTATTTTTTATGCTTTTTTAATTACATTTATTATAATTTATTGCTATTTAGACTAGGTAAGATTGTCTAAAGCAATTTAGGTATGACCTCATGGTTTAACCCATTTGGCGTAGGCGGTGTAACTCATATTTGACATCTACGTGTTTTATATTAACCTAACTTAAGTTTTATATTTTTATAACTTATATTATTAATTATTGGACTTTAATTTACATATGTGATTGTAACTAGATCCATAATAAAAAAAAGTCAATTGAATACAGAATTTGGGGTGTATATATGTATGCTAGCGGCCACCTGTATGTATTATTATGTCTAACTTAGAATACGGCAGTGTAAGGGTGGTAACTAGGTAAGGACACGGCTTGTAGGTTAAGTTAGGGGAGAAAGTTTAGGTTAGTTGATGTCCGTTTTTAATCAATGCCTGAGGAACTGGCCGCTGATATACAAACGCTCCCAGAATTTCCATCTATGGTCACCTTGTCTCAGTTATTATAAACTATATCTTAATTAGAAATTTTATATGATGAAATTATCCGTTTTAGGTTGTAAAATTGTATATATGGCGACTAGCACTTAAGGAACATGGGTAAATATATGATACTTTAATTTCTTGCCAAATACATGAACCATATATATTTTTCATACTCGCTGTCTTGTGTTTTATGCATTTATGACCATGATTATTGGGGCAAACCACCCGTTCATGAGTTTTTGGACCCCCCCTTACATAAAGACAATTATCAGCGACCCCAGTTGGAAACCAGGGTATTTTGGGTGTGGAAATGTCTTAAACGAGTGATTTACAGCAATAATAATGCTCAGAAATGCAAAATAAGCCCAAGATATCCAATTGGAAAAATATATGGTTCATGTAAGTGGCTGAAAATAGGCCTAAACGTGATTATTTAAAATTTTTAATATTTGTAAAAGGGTACAGAACCTAACAAACCCACCTAACCTAACCTAGTAGTTCCTAGGTCACAACCCCTAGCCGGTGGGCAAGTTCCCCGGATCCCCCTTCCCAGGTCAAAACCCCTAGCCTGGGGCAACCCCCCTCGGAACCCTCTTCTCAGGTCACAACCGCTAGCCGGACCTCCCCCTCCCAGATGACAAACTAAAAGTAAATCACAAATTAATCCTTATAATATGAGAAAGTAAATCACAAATAAATCATTCCATTATGAAAAGTTAATCTCAAATTATTCCTTACCTTATGATTGACACCTTCGCCTATTTTTTTTTCTTGGCAATCTTTACAAAAGCTTTGCAGTAGAAAATGTGCTGGCCTTCCCTGAAAATTAAGTCAGAATCAGACCTTTGAGGCATTATTTGGCTGTTATTTTTTAATTACACATGAGTAACAATAGCTTTACACTGAACAGGGAGCATTTCCATCATAATCAATTGCCGACATAAACGAAATTACACAATTTTGAAATAGATTGATGTGCTTCCCTTAAGTTCCCTCTTGGAGACGTCTTAACGAGATGGTGGTTAAGTGGTAACTGAACACGAAGGTGGGTAAAAAATGGCTGTTGTAGAACAATATCCAGGAACTTATGAAGAAGTACTTGTAAGCTGATAACCCTTTTACCCCCAGGCTTTTTGGAAATTTCCAACCCTTAACCCCCAAGGGGTTACTTTTTTCCCCAGCACATTTTGGTGTATATTTCTTTTAAATTACTCTAACAGCCTTAATTTTTGTCATAGAGAGGTCAGGTTGGTCTCATTCTCTTGGAAAATGTCTGAATTTTCTCAAAAAATTATCAAAAATATGAAAAAAATAATTCTTATAGCATTTTTTTGCAAGGACGTACCGGTACGTCCATGGGGGTAAAGGGATGGCTTTTGTGAAACGTACCAGTACGTCCTTTGGGGGTAAAAGGGTTAATTGGTTTAAAAAAAACCACCTGACAAATCCGTCATTGGGAATACACAGAAAGTTCCTCAAACCCTGGGAAAAAACGCATGCGCAATAAGTCCCCTTCAGTCTCTCAGATGTAAACAATGAACTTGGAGTGAAAGACATATTTCACATTTTAATTGAATGATACGTAAGTTATGCCCCAGCCCCTATTAAACATACATAGAAAAATACCAAACTAGCCAGCACTCATCCATTTCTTATAGCGAATTCTAGTTTCGCTAGAAATTAGCGTATCGCATATTAACCGGATCATGTTTTGGTCACAGCACCCTAGGGTAGGTTAGGTATGACTTGTCATGGTTTTGGTCTAGTTTACAATATTTTAAGCATAGTCAAGTCCAGAATAGTGTTCTAAATAGGACATTTCTTGGAATAATGCTATGAATGGGTTTTATTGAATAGAAACAGGAAGAAATATAAATGAATTATCATAGGATTTATTGATTTTTTTAAATTGCTTACCGTATTATACAATAAACTTTACTGTTTTTTACTGAATTAATGTCCATCTGTAGTAACAACTGCTGATGTTTAAAGTTGAAACGTTTATTATAAAGGGTATGATATGTCTTTGCCATGATATATATGCCAATACTGTACTCTACAAGCATAAATTTAATTTTGTGCTTTACATTGCTTGCCTTTCATATCAAATACAGTGGAGTAATACCTAACCCAATGTACAGTATGATCCCTATACAAATACTGAACACAGAAAAGTGCTTATAACCTGACTTAGTTGAAGTGCCGTTAGAATAAATGCATGGATATTTTCTTATTTAACAAGTAAAATCTGTACATGCTACTAATAATTATTTTCAGTAAATATGTGATACTTGAATTTCTTGCCACATTATTATTATTATTATTACTTGCTAAGCTACATATTTTTTGTACTCGCTATCTTGTATTTTATGCATTTCTGACTATGATTATTGGGGCAAACCATCCATTCATGAGTTTTGGACCCCATTATTTAAAGACAATTATTGGGGATCAAATTGGGAAACCGTGGTTATTGTGGTTGGGGAAATTCCAAAAAAAGAGTGATTTGTAGCAATGCTATAGGTCAGAAATGCAAAATAAACGCAAGGTAACCAGTTGTAAAATTATATGGTTCATGTAAGTGATGAAACTTGAGTACAGTATTACAATTCTCTGTGATTCACTTCACTTCCTTCTAATGGTTATTGTTTGGCCGATGCTCGCTTCGCTCGCAAATATACATAACTTCACTGCTCCCATGCTTTGGCAAGGGGTACATGGATGTATTGTGCATACCATCCCCGTGGGTCACTATCTCAGGAATATTTTTTACTCTTACATGAGAAACTATAGCTATACTGTACTGTATACTAAACGGAGAGTGTTGTCATCATAATCAATTGCCGACATAGATTAGAATACAGGGTATACTAAATTTTGAAATAGATTGTAGTCCAAGGCTTGCACTTTGTAGTCCAAGGCTTGCACTTTGTAGTCCAAGGCTTGCACTTTGTAGTCCAAGGCTTGCACTTGGACGATCTCTGCTCCATGATACTCTTAAGCATCGGGTTCTCAGACATGCACAGCCGCTCACCCGTGAGAAGTGTACGCTACCTAGCAAATCTTATGCTCTCTGTAGTAACCTGTGATTCTCTGGAATTTTTCCCCTGTCCATTCTCAGCAATTAACCTTGGCCAGGATTTTGTAGTGATTAACTGTGAGGAGCTCCATTGTATGTTTATGGAACCACATAGAACACTTGGTTCTGGCTTGAAATCGTAGCATACATATTAGTGTTGGTGTTAACGTGTTCTAGGTTGGGCTGATGTAACTTTGTACTTTCAATGGGTACCTGTGGATGTGTTGAAGGAGAGGTAGAGCAAACACAACTCTTTTTGGAGTGGTTGGACTGAAGACTAGTAGCACCTGCTCACTAGTATTCTGGAAAGGGAACAAAGTTTTATTCAATACAAGCATTCCAGGAATGTTTGATTAGTCACTCAAGGATGCATAGTTTTCCTGCCCCTCGATCATATGAGAAAGCAGATAAGTGTCTGGATGGTTTGCCATGCTGTAGAGCCATCAGCAAAATACATTCTGGGCAGAAGGTACGTACTAGAAGACCATCAAGGTGGAAAACCTCTTCTAGTTGTGGCGCCCACTGGTGACGATTCTGTTTGCTTGGCAAACATGAAGTCTTTGGTGTTTTGTTCACTATCCCTGATACATTGACAGCATTCAAAGACATCTTTCAACACCCATGGGGTGACTTGTATGTCTATATCTTGCCGTAATTCACCCCAACTTAGTGAGTGATCAGCCGAGTAGCATTCTGACCTGCAAGCTCTTCCATTTAAGGTCCTGAGAGATATGTTGCCCTGGTCTGCCATTTTTATCAGCCATACTCTCAGAGGTACCACTAACTTGTTGAGTTTCTTGCTTTTTATGCTTGGAGACTATCCAGCGTCTCCTGAATAAAGGGCTTTTCTCGCCAAACTTTGCTTAAGCTGTTTGGATACAGTATTTGCAATGTTCTTCAGGTATCTACCCTTGAAAGTTGACCTTTTTTTGTGGAGGAAACGTCTCTTCGGTTGAAGCAATTATCGAGCTGATCACGGACGTCTTCACCTAACCTATCGAGCTTGATCTGGTCTCAATCCCCAGCTTAGCAGATTGCCAGGCTAGGACGTTTCCAATAGGCTACAGGACGAGATGGTTTTGTTCCTCGAGAGGTCGTTGTTGAGCTATCCGAAGAGGACTCCTCACGTCAGTCCTGAGTATTGAAGACTCTTCGTTGGCTTTGGTAGGAACAAGACAAAAGTGTCTGAGAATACTTTGACTTTGTGGGACTGTCAGGTGAGCTTATGTCTCATTCAGTGAAGGGGACGAGTATGCCTCTCGGGCGAGAGATCACTATGTCAGGGTTCCATCACCATTGTGCACTTGTTTCTAGCATACAACTCTAGTTAAATAACACCTTAAGAAATGGATTGACTGGTCATCAAATCATTGATATCTTTCTGGAATTTTTGATGTGATGAAGACAAGTGTCTGGAGACATTAGATCATCTTCATGTTCTTTCATCTATGGGATGTTGGCTACAAATTCTTGGACTTTATTTTTTGCTATGGCTTCTCAAAAGGTTGGGAGTTTTCCCAGCTTGCTTTTGGGACATCAGCAGTTTTCCCAGCTTGCTTTTGGGACATCAGCATCTTATCAAGGCACTGATTCAACAGAAGCTCAGGATGAACAGTAGAATGACTGGTTCTCCGACGTATTGTTTTTCCCCCCTCCTTGGGGTTGCAGCAGTCAGACTGTTAACTGGTCGGTTGGGTGATTGTTGCTCTAAGCTTTGCAAAATTTTCCATTTGTTCCGTAACCGAAATACAAACCACGCTATTTACAAAGGGTTATTACTTTTAGCGTAGCTGAAATGGCGAGCCATTAGAATTTAACGAGGGTGTATTACCCCCGCGCTAGTTAGCGGGGGGGTAGGGGAGTGGTAGCTAGCTACCCCTCCTCCCCCTCACACACAGGTGAATACCCACTTTCACTTTTGGCTCGGACTGTGACAGACGTCTCTGTCTTGGTCCTCGCTTGGCAGCCATTGTCTGTTTTGTCTTTACTTAATCGCTTACTTTTCTTTTACTCAATATATATGTAAACATGTTTTCATGTTTGTATATATATTTGAGTATAGAAATAAGTAAGTTTCCTTTTCAGATGTGTGTGTGTAGTGTACGATATCTACGTGGAGGCCTCGGCAGTTAGGCCACCACGGCCTAATTTTATGGGTTGCGATCGAGTTTGACTTCGGTCTTTCTCTCTCTCTCTCTCTTGAGGTCGTTCACCCTTTTACTATGTTTTACTACGCCCTTGTAGCTTCCTTCCCGTGTGGGTGGGGTTGCTACGCCGTACATTTTGTCTCAATTAGTTTATGAATCTAATTGTAGTTGTTAATTTTTCAGCTTGTAGAACGATTCCTTTCGGGGTTTTCGTTTTTTCTTTAGTGTTCATTCATTTTTAAATTACATAATTACATAGTTACATAATTATAATTGTTATAATTCTGTTTTGGTTACAGCTCTCCTTCCGCGAGTGTAAGTGGTTGTGAGGGCACGTGCCTGTTGTGTAATTCTTGTTCCTTTTCCTCGGGATTCCTCTTCGGAGCCTTCCCGGGGGAATGAATGTGTACTAATATTATTTGTTTTATTTTTTTACAGTTACCGATCTAGTTCGTTTCTGTAATATAGCAACGGTGTGAGCTGTCTGGTTGAGTCCTGGGGATTCGGCTGTTGCTGCCTCCCCCCTTGTATTGTCGTCAGGGGCGTGTCTCCTTCTACTGGTAGTACTCCCGTGTCGACGGACAGCTCTCCAGTTCATTTTAGAACAGTCAGGAGGCTTGCCTCCTTGGGCGGATAACTTTCCTTCCGAGGGAAGTTTTTTTCCTGTCCAGGCTTGAGCTTTTCCTCTTTTGGGGGGTTCTTCTCTTGCCTTTTTTTCGTGCGACTATGCTCTTGGTGCTGAGCGGTCGCACCTGCAGTTTCGCTCAAGGGGCTGGGCAACTGCAGGAGCTCCTCTTCGGAGGATTCCCCCTTTTAGGTCACTGGCTGACCAGTCTCTTCCACGAAGTGTTTCTCTTTCGTTCGCGAGAGAGTACACTCATAGAGACTCCTCTTCGGAGGTTTCTTCTGTTGCTGTTGCTGTTGGCCTCCCTCGCCGTAAGGCCCTCCGTCCGCCTCGTCGTAAGGGCCTCTCATCTCCCTATAAGGGTGCTTGAGGCGCCTTTTTGAATCTCCGTTTGCAGCCTACAACTTCTTTTTCTCGATCTTCCGTCTTGGTGCAGATGGACAGCAGTCTAATCTCGTCTTCCGACGGGCAACGGTCTTCCCGACGGACAACGGTCTTCCCGACGGACAGCGGTCTTCCGACGGACATCAGTCTCCCGGCGGACAACGATCCCTTCGGGGCAAAGGGTTGCCCCCACAGGGGTTCTTCCCTTGCGTGTCAGGGTTTCCCTGCGCGCCCTTCTGTTCGTCAGCGCTCTCCTGTTCGTCAGCGCTTTCAAGATGATCTTCCCTGCGGTTCCTGTTACGTGCCCTGTGCGCCCACGTTCGCCCTCGCGATCTAGAACTTCGGTTCAGGTCGGGGTCAAGGACTCTTCTTCTTTGCACAGGCTTCCACGCGTAGCCTTCTGCTCGTCAGCGATCATCAGCTCGTCAGCGATCATCAGCTCGCCAGCGATCGTCAGCTCGTCAGCGATCATCAGCTCGCCAGCGATCTCCGGATCACCCACGTGTGTTACAGCTGGCACGCCAACGTTCTCCAACACTTCTGAAGGAACATGGTTCGCCAGCTACTAGCTCAACTGCGGATGCTGATCGCCATCGCGCGACCCTCAACTGCGGATGCTGATCGCCATCGCGCGACCCTCAACTGCGGATGCTGATCGCCATCGCGCGACCCTCAACTGCGGATGCTGATCGCCATCGCGCGACCCTCAACTGCGGATGCTGATCGCCATCGCGCGACCCTCAACTGCGGATGCTGATCGCCATCGCGCGACCCTCAACTGCGGATGCTGATCGCCATCGCGCGACCCTCAACTACGCATGCTGCTCCTCATCGCACAATCCTGAACGATCGCCCTCATGCGGATGCTGATCACCATCGCACCCTTTCACGCGATCATTTACCTGCGCATGCTGCTCGCCATCGCACAACCCTGAACGATTGCCCGCTTACGCATGCTGCTCCTCATCGCACCACCCTGAACGATCGCCCTCCTGCAGATGCTGATCACCATCGCACCCTTTCACGCGATCATTCACCTGCGCATGCTGCTCGCCATCGCACAACCCTGAACGATTGCCCGCTTACGCATGCTGCTCCTCATCGCACAACCCTGAACGATCGCCCTCTTGCGGATGCTGATCACCATCGCACCCTTTCACGCGATCATTCACCTGCGCATGCTGCTCGCCATCGCACAACCCTGAACGATTGCCCGCTTACGCATGCTGCTCCTCATCGCACCACCCTGAACGATCGCCCTCCTGCAGATGCTGATCACCATCGCACCCTTTCACGCGATCATTCACCTGCGCATGCTGCTCGCCATCGCACAACCCTGCACGATTGCCCGCTTACGCATGCTGCTCCTCATCGCACAACCCTGAACGCTCGCCCTCTTGCAGATGCTGATCACCATCGCACCCTATCACGCGATCATTCACCTACACATGCTGCTCGCCATCGCTTACCGCCAGCGATCTTCTTCACCTACGCGGCAGCACGATCCCTCGCCGTCACGCCCATTCGCCTGCGCGCCCGCGCGATCGCTCGCCTGCGCGCCCGCGCGATCGCTCGCCTGCGCGCCCGCGCGATCGCTCGCCTGCGCGCCCGCACGATCGCTCGCCTGTGCGCCCTCGCGACCGCTCGCCTGCGCGCCCGCGCGACCACTCGCCTGTGCGCCCGCGCGACCGTTCGCCCTCGCGCGACCATAGTTCGCGGCGAATTCCACAGCCGGTGGTAGCAGCAGGGACGCGTGCTCCTAGGCGGCACTCGGGATCACCTCCATCCAAGCACAGGTTGGTAGTGCAGGACGAAGACAGGTCAGTACAGCATTCTTCCCACCTTCTTTTCAGGCAGGAACCGTCGTGTCCTCTCCAAAGGATCGCCCGATCCCTTTTACCTTAGCGAGGATTTCGGACTCTGTGTCCTTGGAGCAGCAGACATGGTTTGATCCGCTGGCACGGGCGTTAATGAGGGTTATGAAACCAGCACTCACCGGCCAGGGTAACAAACCAGCGGCTGTCTCTCCTACGCTGAAGAGAAAGAGAGGAGTGGACTTCGTGGTGACTTCCCCCAGGGCGAAGTTGGTTCCCAAGAGGTCGGTCTCGAGGGTCCCCTCTCCTGCACGAGTACTCTCTCCTTCTCCCGCCCTGGAAGGATTTTTGGCGGGGGGGGCTTTCCGTTGAAGATTTCTCCATCGGACAAGGGGTGACTGCTTACCTCTTCCTCTGGGAGCTTACCAGGTTCTTTCCCTCCTCGGTTACGGCCCGAGGTTTGGTTCAAGGAAGCTACAGGAAGATCAAGGGTACTTTCCTCCTCTCGAGCTCAGGCACCTTGGCCTTTCGTCGTTAAGTATCTACTTGCGGACAAGCTCGATGTTGTACCATCTGGACGCACTGACTGAAGGCTTCCTTCGGGTGTCTCATCTGTGGAGGTCAACGACCTCAGACACCCTTCCATCCTTGAGAAGAGTTTTGTCTTTGCCCAAGGACAGAGACTTAAACATCTGCTGTGCGGAGTAAATCGACTTCCGGTTTCACTCCTCCAAGGCGCTTTCTTCCAGACTCTGCAGGGCTCCAGCTCCCTTTTCTTTCAACCACGTCGGCCTAAGTTATCGGCTACGACAACTGGGACAAGGTGTCCAATTGCAGTTTCCTCCTGTCAGGAACAGATGGCACGGGAGACTCCCCCTGGGGGGCATAGTCCTAAAAGGAGTTCACGAACTCTAGGATTGCAGGTTTTTTCGCTGGGAGGATGCTTAAGGTTACTCATCCGAATGACAGCTTCCCGATGCCCATTCCCGCACAATCTCTGTGAGTAGCCAAGGATATCGCGCCTGCCGTCTCTGTCAGCGAATTCAGTGTCTCTGAACCTCTATGCCATAGCATCAGCAGAGTTGCCCGGTTGGGCAGAATGATCCATACCTTAGGCGAAGGTCTTCCTTAGGATCATCGACGGCTTCACCCCCGGCCCCCTCAGTCGATCCTTTCTTGTAAGGAAGGATCTGAGAGGGGATGTCCATAGTCGACCTCTCAGCCCTGATCAAGTTTGTCGAACAAACTTCGGCCAGCGTAGACCAGCAGAATCGATCAGACTGGTAACGAGGCGACAGGACTCCTTTAACCCTGGATCGGAAGGACGGGTACTTTCAGTTTCCATTCCATCCATCTTCCAGGGTGCTCGTCGAATTCAGCCTAAACTGCAAGTATTCCTGCTTATGATGCAGTGTGGCTATCCCGCCGTGGCATAGCAGGTTTGTTTCCCCTGCCTTCCTCTTGGCCGCTCAGGTGCAGACTTCCGCCTCCTCTGCTGTTTGGAGGGCTGGTCAACTCCGGTAGGCTCGGGTTTCGACCTTCTTCAGCGCCGGGAAAAGCTTCCGAATGCTGACCATGAGTGTGGGCTCTGGTATTTTGCTTGGAGCCTTCTCTTCCTCTGCCTCAACATCTGGAGTATCTGGCCATGATATTGAGTCAACCGCCTTACCACGTTGGAAACCCCGCTTCTCGTCCGTCCAGCGAGGTTAAGCAACGTCGGTACTTGGATGGGTGACCACCTGGGGACGCCAGATTCTGTTACCACATCCTCCGAGCCTTCCTTTCGGTTGACTGTGGCAAGACTGAGGAGAGTCGCAGTACCTGTTCTCAGTCAAGCAGAGTTTTCAGCCCTACCTTGGAACGTTTCCTAGTTCTTCTTTCCTCATTGACCCGTTTATAGTCCGAACGGTCGCCTCAGGATAAGTTCCATGTGGGGCGATCCAAGTTCCGGTGGCTTCAGGCAATGTTTAACCGGACTCCCTGGCCCTATGGGACCAGCGGAACTATTAAACCTGCAATGGGTGTTGACCTATGGAGCCTCTTGATGGTAGTGGATATTCTCGTCCTTTCCCCACATTCTTGATGCGGTTCTCGGACTCGTCAAAGGAAAGGGGGGGGGGCATGTTCCGGTCCAGGCCTATGGTCAAGACCTGAAGGATACCTCTCCATCATTCAGGCAGGCTTAAGGGCCTTAGTCTGGCCCCTCTTCAGATCCTACCGCTCCTGCCAAGTCGCCCCGTTGCGTGTCGACTTCATGCTAACCAGCAGGGGACGCATTTTCACACCTTCACATCTTGCAGTAGAGATACCGGGATGATTGAGATTCTCTCAATTCCACCATCGGCTCTCTCATTCCAGGCAGGGGAATGTTTCTCTCAGACTATCCGAGCAGAGCCTCATAGAGAGAGTGTACCTAGGGGTCTTTGACCTTGGGTAACCAGCAAGTGCTGGTCTGGGGGACCTGATCGCGACAGCTTGGAACCTCTAGCTTCCGCTAGTTTTCCCCCCAGTCTCAGACCCCGAGACTCTGGCAAGATGCATTCCGGTGATGGTGGGACAACTTCGACGCCTGCGTCTTCCCTCCTTTTTGTCTGCGGACAATGGGTCTCAACAAAACCAGGTTGTCTGTCAACCTTTCAATGGGAGAGCTCCACTGGGACTATGCGCAGAACGGTTTCTGGACCCTCTGCTTCCCCTGACGGAACTCCCGGGAGAGCTTCTCCCACGGCGCAGACTACTCAAGCAACCACACTGCGACATCTCTCCCGAACCGGGGCGTCGCTTCGGCTTCATGCCTGGAGACACTACGCTTCCTCCTCTAGAAGAGACAACCCGCTACAGTCGCGGTACGGAGGTCGCGTCATCTGCGATAGTCATCCACAGGGGTCTCCCAGGCAAAGTGAAGAGTCTAAGGTGGTTGGTGCCGTGGGAGATATACCTCTTCCCGTGAGGCCTCTTCTCCAGCAATAACGGTCTTATTGCCTTTCGGCGGGAGGAAACTCCTTTCCGCTCTTGGCAATGAAGCCTGTCGCTCAGCCTTTCCCTGACCTTCAGGCTTAAAGGAATAACTTTTTCCTGCCCGCTGGATCTATCCTCGCTCATGCGAAGCTACGATCGTCCCTGCCCTAGTCGGAGGAAGACCTCCAACTTGGAGCATGGCTCGGACTTTTAGTCCTTTAAGAGATCTTCTCAAGACCCTTTTACGACAGGCCTCGGATTGTATTCCGCCTTGGGTCTTCTGCTCACTCTGGCCACGGCCAGTGTGTAAGCAATCTTCTTGGTCTCTTACTACTCCCCCCCTTTCTAAGGAAGAGGGGAAGGCAACATTCAGGCTCGCTCCTGAGTTGTTGGCTAGACTCAGAATCTGAGGGTCCCGACCCTTCGGTCCGATTCATTCAAGATTTTGAGTCTCCATTCTGTGTCTGATGTCCCAAGACCTTCTCTTTCTTGCCAGTACAGGAATCGAGAGGTTAGCGCTGGGAACAGCTGCAGTTTGGCCTCAGTTGCAGCCGATTTGGGAACACAAGGAGGACATGGGGGGAGAGTCACCAGTATACCTCTTCAGCCCGGACTCAAGGACATTCATCTCGACCTGTCTTCAGACCCTCCCCCGTCACGTCGCCCTACAGCACGATGTTGGATACATCGCAACGTCCCTCGCCTTCGAGTAATACTACTCTGTGACGCAGGTGCTACAAGCTGGAGTCTGGAAGCGTCTGATGACCTTCGCAGCCCGCTTCCTGCAGGGCGTGACCCACAGGAGTCTCGATACGTTTTCTATCGCTCTGTGGTGGCTACACAACAGCTGGTCTAACCTCAGGCTCCTTTTTGGACAGGTAGCAGAAGGTTGAGGGCATTGTTATCAGGTTTTAGTCTGCATGAACGAAAGAAGTATGTCTGGCCCTTACTTCTTTCTTCATCATCCCCTCTACGGGGAAGCAGCATCCTGGTCTCTGCATAGCTGACCTCGAACCTCTGCAGGTAAACCATGCTTCCTTGTGTTCCGAGTATTGAGTCAATACTGTCGCGTCCCCCATACCCTGACGAGGTGGTATTGGGAACGTCCTAACCCAGAGTTCCTTCTGGAACTCCAGGTCAACTGCCTAAGACGGGTCACACTTCTTCCTTCACACACAAGCTTACGTAGGCCACATGGTTCCTTGCGGTGCAAGGAACTTGTGAGGTGCAGGGACTCCTTTTCTCGAGTGCGACTCACTCGGATTCTGAGTCCCCGGGTAAAGCCAAAGCCAGTATGGCTGGGGACTTTCCACCCTTCCTAAGGGATAAGTCACCCTTTGTAAATAGCGTGGTTTGTATTTCGGTTACGGAACAAATGACAAATTCGAAGATAATTTGTATTTTTCCTAACCATACAAACCTTAGCTATTTACACATATTTGCCCGCCAGCCCTGTCCCCCAAGACAAGTCCTACCTCTAAGTGAAAGTGAGTATTCACCTGTGTGTGAGGGGGAGGAGGGGTAGCTAGCTACCACTCCCCTACCCCCCCGCTAACTAGCGCGGGGGTAATACACCCTCGTTAAATTCTAATGGCTCGCCATTTCAGCTACGCTAAAAGTAATAACCCTTTGTAAATAGCTAAGGTTTGTATGGTTAGGAAAAATACAAATTATCTTCGAATTTGTCATTTTTACCTCCACCAACAAAGTTGGGAGGAGGTTTTTTTTTTTTTTTTTTGAACAACTTCCTGGCCACAGTTTTACTCGGAGTAGTAAAATTTTTAGGGATTAATTTTTATGTTGAGATGTGAAAGTGATTCAATTTTGAAAATCCTGGGTCAAAGGTCAATGTCAAAGTTGGGCAAAAGGTCGACCAAAAAATACTCCTACTTTCTAAATTGATTCTGGAAGAGGCAAGCTGGTTTTAAGAAATAAGCAGCTCTCTCATCCTTTTCAAACAAGGGAGTGGGGCAGGATGAACAATTGTTTACCTCTTCCCAAATCTGTTTCTTTACACAAGCCTCAAGGTTATGGCATTTCTGTTAGTCTTGACCTCTTAAGGGGAGATTAGGTTTTCCCCATGACCTTGTATAAAGTTTCAAAGATAACATTATCCAGGTAGGAAAGAACTAACAGTTTGGTTCACAGGGTCTTCCTCTTACCAACAAGCGAGTTTCCAGTTTTAAAGAACAAATGTTTGTATTGGCACCTCGTAGTAACGGGGAATGTTGAAGGAGGAGAAGACTAATTGGTAAGGGACCTGTGGTAGTGGTTTTAACACACCCCAGTTATTATACCGTCACCCTATTAGGGGTGAGCGAGCTGGGTATATACCTGGCATTCCATGCAACTTTTTTCTCTGGTATATTTAGCAATATTTATACCTTAGAAATGGTGCTTTAAGGAGCATTTCACTGGGCGACACAGGTCCCTCGCCCAGAAATAGATTTTTCCTTCGTTGAAATCCCTTTTAAGGTAATTTGCATTTTTCTTAGCTATGCAAACATGGGTTCTTTAAGGAAATTTTCCCCACTCAACCCCCCTTCTCAGTCTCTGGGAGTAGTGATATTGGCAAGACTATGTCCGTTGGATGACTAAGGTTCCTCCCTCACTGGGCATCTAAATTATCTTGTTAAAGAGTTCAATACCCATTTAGAGCTTGCACTAAGTAGCTTTCTCTTTTAAAGGACTCAGGCTTGTAAATTCAGGAAAAAATACAAATCATCTTTATTACCTCCGCCAACGAAGTAGGAATGAGGTCATGTTTTTGCCCCTGTGGACAGCTTCCTGGCCACAATTTTAATTGTAGAGTATTGAAACTTGCAGGGATTACCTGTTATGTAAATAATGTAGCTGGAAATGATTAAATTTTGGAAGGTCAAGGTCAAAGGTGAAAGTTGTGGTCAGGCAAAATGTCCAATTCACGTAATCAGCCATGAGTTTGGACATCGTTGTATCAAGCAAAATGTCCAATTCACGTAATCAGCCATGAGTTTGGACATCGTTGTCACAGAGACTTCAAACGTGGTTCATATTTGAGTGTATGAAAATCCACACTAATTAATACATGTTAAGGTCAAGGTCGAGATATTTTTTTTACTGTACAGTACTGTATTTGTGATATGTAGTGAAGGTATGGTCAGAAAAAATGTTTTGTTCTTGAAAGATACTGTAAAAGAAAAACATTTGAAGATTAAAAAATTGATTTTAAAATTATAGAATAAAGCGACAGAGGCTTTATCACCACCTATGATAGAATAGATGATGTATAATCCAGTATGTTCGATACATTACTGAGCAGAAATACCAGAATTATTACTCTTGTTAGGTAAACATGGAAACGGGTCGAGGGAATTATTTGATGATCTTTGAATGACCCCAGACATCTTTCAAACTGATGAAGGTTATCTTACATGAAGTTTTAGAAGGCAGTGTACAGTATACGATAGCAGTGTATCAAGTGATAGCAGAGTAAATTTGATTGTACTGTACTCGACACACCATAAAGAAAGAACACCCATTTATTCCCTTGTTTTCTACAGAATTTCATGACAGTAAAGAACAAAAATATCATTATTATTATTATTACTAGCCAAGCTACAACCCTAGTTGGAAAAGCAAGAAGATATAACCCCAATGGCTCCAACGGGAAAATAGCCCGGTGAGGAAAGGAAATAAGGAAATAAATAAGTGATGAGAATAAATTAACAATATATCATTCTAAAAACAGTGACAGCGTCAAAACAAATATGTCCTATATAAACTATTAACAACGTTAAAAAAAGATATGTCGTGTATAAACAATAAAAAGACTCGTGTCAGCCTGGTCAACATAAAAACATTTGCTCCAACTTTGAACTTTTGAAGTTCTACTGATTCAACTACCCGATTAGGAAGATCATTCCACAACTTGGTAACAGCTGGAATAAAACTTCTAGAATACTGTGTAATTTTGAGCCTCATGATGGAGAAGGCCTGGCTATTTTCATACCAAGAACTTAGTGATATTGATTGTACGAAAGATGGGTTTTCTGTTATAGTTAGCATGTGCATGTTTTAGATTTATCTTGATGTGTTTGTCTTTAATTCAAATATGGTTTTGTTTTTTCCAGGTGTATTGAATTCTTCAGAAGACCTGCACAGTGGAGAAGATGTGTATGAAGCCATTGGAAGTTTGCTCGAAGATGCAGTCGGAGCGGAGAGGGAGGGGGAGATACGGTAAGTCATTAAGTCATTCGTGTGGAATTTTAGTTTTAAAATTGCCTTCTAAAGCCCTCTGCATGAGATGCAAGTAAGCAGGGCTGTTTTTCGCTTCCGCCAACCTTGGTTTGGTTGGTTTTTAAAATGGTAATAGCAGAGGACAAAATGATAAATAAGAAATGTTTACCTTTATAAAAAAAATTGGTATGTTTAGAATATATTTAAAGTTTTTTTAATGGTAGATTTATTCTTCACCACATTTGTAGTGGTATCTTCAATTTTTTTCTAAATTATTTAAATATTCTTTTATATCAGTGTTAAAATAAGACTCAAAATTTTATTATTTTTATCTAACTTTATATATAGTACAGTATTGCTGATTAAAGCAATTGCTAAGTGTTTGCATCTATTACAGGAAACTGTGCGACATGTTTGTACCCAACTTGACCCTGTCAAATGGTACTCCTGGCACTACCACAACAGGGAATCGAATATTGGATGCCCCTGTTCAGTTGTCAGAGATGGCAGCCAATATGGAACAAGAGGAAGAAGTTATTAAGTCCGTTTGGTCAAAGGAAAGAGACGAGGCTCTTGTGAGTTGTGTTTAGTATATATTGTTTTATTTCCAGTACTTTGTATTGTATTTTTTTGTGATAAATGTATTTTATTTTAATGCTTTAAAGGATTGTAGTGGCCTGTTGGTAACGTCCTTGTCCGGTGATCGCCAGACTAGGGTTCGAGTCCCACTCAAAACTCGTTAGCTCCTCTCTGAGCTAAGGATGGGGTGTTTGGGAGACCCTATAAATCTTATCTGCTGAGTCATCAGCAGCCATTGCCTAGCCCTCCTTGGTCCTAGCTTGGATGGAAAGGGTGCTTGGGCGCTGATCATACGTATATATGGTCAGTCTCTAGGGCATTATCCTGCTTGATAGGGCAATGTCACTGTCCCTTTCCTCTGCCATTCATGAGTGGCCTGTAAACCTTTAAAATACAATTGTTCCTATTCTTATGTATTGCATCGGCCAGACTCCTTTAGTTACAGTGCAAGCTGAGAATTGCAGTACGTACTAAGGTTTCTTTACACTCCCTGACCCTTTACCCTAACTGCATTTATTTTTATGCCATTTACTTTTCATTCATTCCTTTTCATCTCTTCACTAATCTCTCTACTTTCATTATATTTTCTTTATTTTCACTTATTTTATTTTTGGAAAACCCTGCGAGTCTAAAACTGTTGTTTGTTGATTTTGTAAACCATTTCTCAGTTTATGATTATGATGGTAGTAAAAAGAAATCTATTTGCTTGTGGGATTGTCATGCATTAAACCAGAAATATCGTCAACTCTACATTTATTCCTTTTAAGATGTATGTGCGATATGAACTGTATGTTAGTTGCTCTATATCTAAAGTTAATAATTCAATCGGTACTTGATATTTACAGAAAGTTGACCAACGAAAACTTGACAAAGCTGAAGCAAAGCTGAAAGAAAAGAAGGAGAAGAGAACAGTCACAGATAAGAAAGAACAGCCTGCCATCATCTTAGATATGGCTACAGCATCCCAAGTAAGTCTCTCTCTCTCTCTCTCTCTCTTTCTCTCTCTCTCATGTAGTGCCTGAAACTGCAGTATCTTTTTACTAATTGTTTTGTTATACAAACAAAATTCAATGTAGACAGTAAATCTTTTTCTATTGTATTACAAATACCCTTCAAAAAGACAGGATTTGGAATTGATTATAAATTATTATAAATTGGATGAGAAACCTATCTTAAGGGATGAGAAACCTATCTTAAGGGATGAGAAGGACTGGAAGTGATTTGATAATTTCAGTAGTAACCATATAAAGAATTACATCATCATATATCCATCGAGTGTTCAAGGGCCAGATGACTAGAGTTAGGTGAGAAGTATATCAACTTCCATGTTACAAATAACATAGTTCGACTTTGAATTTACAGTCTAGTAGTATTTCTTTTAGGTAGTAATTTAGCTTTGAAAAAAGTTATTTTGTAGTTTGTTGATTATTGCAAAACCTGCTTTGTATATTTAAATAAAATATGAGATGGGGGTAGGGGGTGGGCTGTGCCACCCTATCAGTACCAGCCAAACTCCACTGAATCCCTGAGCAAGGTTGGAAGAGCGGAGAGATGAAAGGCCCCCTTTTGTTCCTTTGTTTGATATCGGCTACCCCCCAAAGTTGGGGGAAGTGCCTTGGTAAATAGTTAGATAGTTAGATGTGATGGCCTACAAAATGTTCAGCTTCCTATGATCGTATTACAGTATTACATTTGAACTTAATTTGTTTCAGGTTGTCAGTAAAAAAGAAAGAGTATTAGATGCTAAGGGTGGCTGCAACACAAAAGACATCAGAATAGAAAGTTTTGATGTAGCATTTGGTGAAAGGTATGTATAAAAATTACGTTTGAATTTATAATCTTACTTTATCATTATCAAAATTTTCAAACGAGTAATTATTTGCTTATGAAATGTTTTGTAGTTGGGGTGAGATAATTATATCACTGGGGTTGTGGTGGTGGCCAATTTGGTAACGTCCCTGACTGGTGAACGCCAGACTGGGGTTCGATTCCTGCTCAAACTCTTTGTTATTTTGGTTGCTGCGATCTCACCATCCTTGTGAGCTAACTATTGGTGGTTTGTTGGGAGCCTATAGGTCTATCTGCTGAGTCATTAGCAGCCATCGTCAGGCCCTCCTCGGTCCTAGTTTGTGTGGAGAGGGGATTTGGGTGCTGGTTATGATCAGTCTCTAGGGCATTGTCCTGCTCGATAGGGCAATGTCTCTGTCCCTTGCCTCTGCCATTCATGAGCGACCTTTAAAACTGGTGAAAAATGTCTTCATATTGTCGAGTTTAAGCCCTATGAATTAACTTGTAACATAAACCTTAAAGAAATGTGAATCTGACAATGATAAATTAAACTTATTAAAGCCACGTTTATTTATGCCCCAGTGAATTAATATTATCCCGCCTGAATCGGTCATACCTGCTTGACCCAAAGCTATTCGATGTATAGTCCACATGACTCAATACCAGAATGCAGAAAATGCAGAATATATACAGAAATTCAATGTCTTTTTAATAAAGCATTATTTTTTGTAATTATCCAGCTTTCAGTCTGTAACAAACATCAAGTATTGTACTGTTCTGTATTGGAAACAAACCCTTAATAGAAGTTTTGTCAGAATGTTTAATGTTTTCAGTTCATTCAATTATTGATTTTTTTTTTAAGGAATTTAAGTATATTAGGTAAGACATAATTAATTATTTAAAAACCAACTAATTTTACTAGCTGGACGATGTTTAGAAATGGTAGTTCTGTGGTCTGGTTAAAGACTGGGCTATTTTTCCCTGTTGGAGCCCTTGGGCTTATAGCATCTTGCTCTTCCAACTAGGGTTGTAGCTTGGCTAGTAATAATAATAATAATAATTAAAGAAGCCTTGCTCATATCTTTTTAAATACAAAATCAATATATACCATAGGTGTTGTTGCTGATAATACCAATATCCTATTATTTATGAAAAACAGTATTACGCTGGACAACGATGAAGTGGGAAGGGAAACTTAAGGGTAATGCTATAGTTAATTTTATTTGCTCAAAGAAATTTTAAAAACATTGTCTGTTCTTCATATTGTTATTGTTACTTTTGTTTATTAGAATTTTTCCTCCTCAGGGTTCTTATTCAGAATGCCACGGTATCTTTGGCCTTTGGGAGACGGTATGCGCTGGTCGGTAGGAACGGTTTAGGCAAAACAACGTTATTGAGGATGATATCCAGGTAAGAATTTAGTTTGTATATTTTGTATGCATTTGCAATTAGGTTTTGAAAAAATCCAGGTCAAATGGTCTCTTCAAAACAAAAATTTGAGAGCTTAGCATCCATAAATAAACGTAGCTGTATAAGAGGCATTTCTCAGAAGGTATATGTGATTACTGAAGGAATTAATAAAAAAAAATTATTTAAACCTATGTAAAATATTATTGCTGTAGTGTGGGTGCCACAAATCAGTCGTGAATGATTGTATGCGCTTCTGAATATCAAATATTTATGAACTGTATATAAAGCGTGATTTAAGAAAATTACCCTGAAATTCATAGACATGAATTTTTATATTGGGTACAATAAACTTTTAACCCTTTGAGCACCATTAAATGCCAACTGTCTTAACCTTTGAGCACCATTGGATGTATTCTATTTCCAGTTATTATCATTTTTTTTTATTTCTTTTATTATTTACTCATATGAACATTCAACATATGTAAGTGTGTTTCCAGGGAATAGAGATAATGTACTGTATATTCAAATATAAGATAGAAAAATTTGTAAGTTCTTATCTCTAATAATGTTTATGCTAAGATTAGAAGTTAGATGTCCAAAACTAGGTAATCGAACTTGAGAACAAATATTTGCAAAATACTGTATTGCAATAGCTATTAAACATACAGCAGTCAAAAACATAATTATCAAGCTACATTTAAAAAGATACCACTGCAGATCAATTTAGATTAATTTTTACCTCTGTCAACAAAGTTGGAAGGAGGTTTTGTTTTTGCCCTGATTTATGAACAGCTTCCTGGCTACAATTTTAATCGTAGAGTAATGAAACATGCTGGGATTAACTGTTATGTAAAAAGCTGGAAATGATTAAATTTTGGAAGGTCATGGTCAAGAAAAATGTCCCACTCAAATAATCAGCTATAAGTTTGGACATTGTCGTCACAGAGACTTCAAACTTGGTTCATATTTGAGTATATGAAAATCCATACCAATTAATTCCTGTGAAGCTCAACGGTCAAGGTCGAGAAATAAGCTGCCATGGTGCAGGTGTGCGCTCGACTGAGTGCCCCTCTATAGTCAATTCTTTTTAGAGAGGCAGATTTGCAGCGACTCGCAGGGGTGCCCTTTTAGCTTGGAAAAGTTTCCTGATCGTTGATTGGTTGGACAAGATAATTCTAACCAATCAGAGAGCAGGAAACTTTTCCAAGCTAAAAGGGCACCGCTGCGAGTCAGTGCAAATGCACCTCATTAAAAAGAATTGAGTATAGTTAGCTAAGTTATTACTGGTATTTACAAGATTTTATTCAAGGTAAAAAACCTGGGGAGAAAAGTACATTTAGAAAATTTAGTTTTGAAGTACCGTACATAATACAGTTATGTAAATAGTTATACAGGTACAGTAGTTGAAGTAGTTTCCCTAATTTCAATGTACAGATTCTAAAAATAATTGACTTCTTTTTAATACAATTTTTTCTTTTCAGTCGATCGCTACGTATCCCCAGTCACGTGTCGGTTTTGCATGTCGAGCAGGAGGTGACGGGTGACGACACAATAGCCTTAGAAAGTGTACTGGAGTGCGATATTCAGCGAAACACACTAATTCAAAAGGAAAAGGAAATACAAGCTAGAATAGCACAGGGGTAATGTTATTAATTGGTTATTCATAATGTAATTAGATTATAGAAAGCAAGGGGAAGGAAGAAAGGTGTGAATTTTAAAGTTGATCAATGATATGTACTGTACTACTGTATACAGTATACCTGTACAAAAAGAGAAATTAGATGCTCTCTCTCTCTCTCTCTCTCTCTCTCTCTCTCTCTCTCTCTCTCTCTCTCTCTCTCTCTCTCTCTCTCTCTCTCTCTCTCTCTCTCTCTCCTCTCCTCTCTCCTCTCTCTCTCTCTCTCTCTCTCTCTCTCTCTCTCTCCTCTCTCTCTCCTCTCTCTCCTCTCTCTCCTCTCTCTCTCTCCTCTCTCCTCTCTCTCTCTCCTCTCTCTCTCTCTCTCTCTCTCTCTCTCTCTCTCTCTCTCTCTCTCTCTCTCTCTCTCTCTCTCTCTCTCTCTCTCTCTCTCTCTCTCTCATATTGCGTGGTTTCTGCTCCCTGAATAGCTAAATTTATCTTTAATTTGTTCCATTTTAAATTTATATCTAAGAACAGCTCCTATTTAAGTCTCGCCGTGCAGTTCTGTGATCTCTTCAATCTACTACACATTACTGATGGTAATTCTCTTTATGAATATGAAGGTGTAAGGAATTATTTATTTTGTACTGAAAAATATTTCTGAAAGTGAATCCAGAAACAGAATTGTATTATTTCAAAGTTGGTGATTTAACTTTTAGTAAAGAATTAAAAACTGTAATAATGTAGATTGAAGATATGATTATTACATTCTAATTACGGAAACCTTAAATGTCACCTGGTAAGAGGATAATCGCATTGGAAGATGTGTATACCAACATGAGATTTATTCCTTGCTCATCTGCTTTGTTTTACCTAAAACAGCTTTTCATATTTTCCACCTCATCTCAGATTGTAAAATTATTTCCTTAGAGATTATTGAGATAATTTTGAATATATAAAAAAATTCAATGTCTTTTTGTATGCATATATTATTAGACTTACCCCGCTCTTTTTATTTTCAAGTGATGCGAATGACCTAATTGACCTTTTCAACAGAGATCCCGATGAAACGTTATCAAGTCAGTTATCAGAAGTATATGCCGAGTTGCAGGCCATAGAAGCAGATAAGGCACCGGCTAAAGCAAGCGTCATTCTTAGCGGTCTTGGGTTTAATCCTGAAATGCAGACGAGAAAGACGAGAGAATTTTCTGGTGGTTGGAGAATGAGAATAGCATTAGCCAGGGCCCTGTTCTCCCAGTAAGTTCAACTTGATGTGTTGTCTTTTTTTTTTTTTTTCTTTTAAATGAATTGCCATTTGCAGATATTTATTTTAATATTTGAACAGGGGCAGAAGAAATATCTTCTATATACATGTTACTTAATGCACTCAGAAATTCTAGTGGTGCTGTATTCTTGGTATTAACCCTTTTACCCCCAAAGGACGTACTGGTACGTTTCACTAAAGCCATCCCTTTACCCCCATGGACGTACCGGTACGTCCTTGCAAAAAAATGCTATAAAATTTTTTTTTTCATATTTTTGATAATTTTTTGAGAAAATTCAGGCATTTTCCAAGAGAATGAGACCAACCTTACCTCTCTATGACAAAAATTAAGGCTGTTAGAGCAATTTAAAAAAAATATACCTGTACTGCAAAATGTGCTGGGAAAAAAATAACCCCCTGGGGGTTAAGGGTTGGAAATTTCCAAATAGCCTGGGGGTAAAAGGGTTAACTTTTTTAATAATGGGCAAACTTAACTATTGTATCCTTACCCATGACACAATTTTGCACAATGGCCTTGGATAAAAGAACCATTTTGAACCACCTTTTAATTGGCATCCTCTTCCTGCTTATAAAGGCTTGACTGTGGTAAAATAGCAATACAGTATATGGATGCAGTATTGCTTCAATTGTGGTCTCCAAAAAATTGATGTACAGTATAGAGCTTTTCTTGTTATGGAAGATTTCTGATGGACCCACACCAATTATGTATCTTCAATGTTGACATTTGGGGCATTCAATAGATATAGTCATAAAATATTGTGGCCTCTATTTTCTTGATATAAATCTGTGACTTTGAAGAAGGGAAGGCATACATTCATTCATTCAAAGCAGATAGTATATAAGGAAATTGATAGTGGGAACCTTTTCTTGTAATGCATTTGGTTTCATAATTAATGGTGGAAAAATAACAGAAACAAGATGAAAAGCCTGGCATTATTGTGTGTGAGGAGTAGAAGTATTTGAATTCCCTAAAAAATCTCTAGGAAGACTTAAAACAGTTCTCTAAGTAAGGTCAAGGTCAAGGTCTTGACCTTTGTAGAATCCTATGTAATTTAGAATATTTGAGCCCCCATAAAGTTAATATAGACAAATAGTCTGGATTGAACTCTTCTGTCATCTTGTAGCCAAATCTACAGAGGTGAAAATTAACACTTAAGTTAACTTGACTAGATTTTATTGAATTTTTGTAACCCCAATATTATATGTAGTAGTTGTTTTCTGATTTTGTTTACATCACAAACCCATCAATTATAAAGAATCCTTACTTGGTATGAATGTCCTTGTACCCTTTTATCTTAACGTTTTTCTGCCCAAGGGAAAATTCTACTGCTAGGTAACAATCCTTATGAATAAGTACTACCTTGATTATCTAGATAGTTCATGACCAATTTTCTCAAACATTATTTTGACATATTTACTTTCCAAGGACAAAGGCTTGAGGGGTCTAAGAAAATTACTTGTCACTCCATGACATTGATGTGCCTCTGATGGTAACCCTAAGTAATCAGCCTGAAGGCCCAACATGTGAGCTCTATAACCCTGATTAGACATCTGAATAAGAGGAGCTCTGCTTTCTCTAGAGTCGTTGGGACTCCCTATCTCAGGTTTTGTCTCTTCATCATAGGATTCCTTTAAGGCATATTTACATTCGCTGTTATCTGGACCAGGAATTTACTCTGCGTGGACATTTCCTTCTTTCATTTCACTAATTTAAGTTTGAGAGGGTGAATCCTATATCTGCCGAGGAGAGACTTGTGAATTTCAACTTCTTGGTGATATCAATGTTCATGCCAAGTTGTGTTACTTCCGCGGACATGAAGTTTTATTTTCCTATTATGACTTGTTGGCCTAGGTGGCAGCAGATATCTAATAAGATTTAATGTTGTCCTTGCTACACAGATGATTGTTTTGTGTTACTCTTACTGTTCCAGCTATTTGGATAAAGCATCCTTATGAATTCTAAATTATGTCAGCCACGTTAGCTCTTTGTTTTACCTCTTGTTTTCTGAACTGTCAACATATCCTTGCCTTTGGTTACCTGCTGTACTGGTACCTGCAGCTCATCTTCCATTACTAACCTTACTTGTATCCATGGCTATTGCTTTACCCGATATACCACTTGCTCGTGTTTTTCTGCTTTCTGTGCTTAGCAGTCATTTCTGATGCTGTTGCTATATCTGTTTTTGACGTTGTTAATAGTTTATGTAGGACATATCTGTTTTGACGCTGTTATTGTTTTTAGAATGATATATTGTTAATTTATTCTCATCATTTATTTATTTCCTTATTTCCTTTCCTCACTAGGCTATTTTTCCCTGTTGGAGCCCTTGGGCTTATAGCATCTTGCTTTTCCAACTAGGGTTGTAGCTTGGCTAGTAATGATAATAATAATAATACTGTTCCTACATCATTGTGTATGATGACATCTGCAGAACCAGTTAGGCCAACATCCCTTACTTGTCATTGATTTAAAGTATGATTTATGGGCTTGTGATGGAAAAAACAAAACACTCCTTTTCTTACAAACCCAACAATTACATTCAAAGATTTTTAGCGATCATCTATTCTGAGATTTTTTAATTTTACCTTGTTTTGAATATTTTTTACATTGCTGAACTTCAGCTGACGACTCACATCTTAAATTTTTGGCAAAAACTTTTGGTCTATTAAACTCCTTATCCCTGATTTGGATATTAAACTCTGTCACCATCATTCAGTTAGTTCTCAGTACATGTATAATAATTTTCGCAATTCTGACCATCCTTTGCAGTTAGATCTAAGGGCATGCAGTTAATTCTTACAGCCTTGACTTCTCCATTATATTGGTTAATACTACTCAGTACAGTCTGCTATAAATTATATTCCAGCTGTGACGAGAATGTAGAAACATCTTCCTAATTTGGTAGTTGAATCTAATCTGGATATTTTAGAAATTCAAACTTGTTGAATATGTTTTTCTGTTGTACAGGTTGACGTCAGTCTCATTTCATGGTTTATATGTGACTTGTCTATTTAACGTAGTTACTGACCTCAATGTTTTATTCTTTCTCATTTATAGTTTGTTCATTACAGTACTGCACTGTTCTTCTTAATTTCCTTTCTGCACTGGGCTGCTTTCACTATTGGAGCTAGCCCTTGGGCTTGCAACATTCTGCTTCTCCAATTGGCCTTGTAGCTTGGCTATTAATATTGACAAAATTGTTCATCTCCCATTGTCTTGTTAACCCTTTTACCCCCAATGGACATACTGGTACGTTCCACAAAACTCATCCCTTTACCCCGATGGACGTACAGGTACGTCCTGGCAAAAAAATGCTATTTACATTTTTTTTTGCATATTTTTGATAACTTTATGAGAAACTTCAGGCATTTTCCTAAAGAATGAGATCAACCTGACCTCTCTATGATGAAAATTAAGGCGGTTAGAGCAATTTAAAAAATATATATTGCAAAGTGTGCTTGAAAAAAGAAACCGCCTGGGGATTAAGGGTTGGAAAGTTCCAAATATCCTGGGGTAAAAGGGTTAATGTGGTCTCATCTATAACATTGAGAAAGTAGTTACTGCTAATCTATCTATGCATCAGTTGTGTATGTGTAATGTTTAATTTAGCTACTCCAATTATTTTGTTTACAATGCTTAAAAATACACATCTGGATATATTAGCCCTTTCGCCCCCAAAGGACGTACCGGTACGTTCTTGCAAAACACGTTATTTATATATTTTTGATAACTTTATGAGAAACTTCAGGCATTTTCCAAAAGAATGAGACCAACATGACCTCTCTATGACAAAAATTAAGGCTGTCAGAGCAATTTAAAAAATATATATAGCAAAATGTGCTCGAAATTTAACCTTACCTTGGGGGTAAAAGGGTTAAGTCAGCATATTAGGGATCCCTATGATTGATGAGGTTTTATGAAGAAATCATTTTTTTATTATTAAACGCTTCTATTGATAGAATTCAGCATTATGAAGCTTCATCTGTGGTGGATAATGTGGGAGGGTGGGCTGTGGAACCCTAGCAGTACCAGCTGAACTCGGTTGAGTCCCTTGTTAGGCTGGGAGGAACGTAAAGAGTAGAGGTCCCTTTTTTTGTTTTGTTTCAATTGTTGATGTAAGCTACCCCCCAAAATTGGGGGAAGTGCCTTGGTATATGTACTGTATGTATGTATGTATTGATAGAAGTCAGAATTGATGCCTTTTTAATCACCATTTTAGATATGACGAATTGATTTTGTTTTTCAGACCTGATTTATTGTTACTTGATGAACCTACTAACATGTTGGACATGAAAGCCATTATTTGGTTAGAGAATTACCTCATGGGATGGCCAACGACACTCTTAGTGGTCTCTCACGATCGTCATTTTCTGGATATTGTCCCAACCGACGTGCTGCATCTTCACACTCAGACCATAGACACATATAAGTAAGATATATATTTGTTTCATATTTCATTTTGTACCTTACAATATATGAAAAAGATTATTTGTTCCGTAACCGAAATACAAACCACGCTATTTACAAAGGGTATTACTTTTAGCGTAGCTGAAATGGCGAGCCATTAGAATTTAACGAGGGTGTATTACCCCCGCGCTAGTTAGCGGGGGGGTAGGGGAGTGGTAGCTAGCTACCCCTCCTCCCCCTCACACACAGGTGAATACTCACTTTCACTTTTGGCTCGGACTGTGACAGACGTCTCTGTCTTGGTCCTCGCTTGGCAGCCATTGTCTGTTTTGTCTTTACTTAATCGCTTACTTTTCTTTTACTCAATATATATGTAAACATGTTTTCATGTTTGTATATATATTTGAGTATAGAAATAAGTAAGTTTCCTTTTCAGATGTGTGTGTGTAGTGTACGATATCTACGTGGAGGCCTCGGCAGTTAGGCCACCACGGCCTAATTTTATGGGTTGCGATCGAGTTTGACTTCGGTCTTTCTCTCTCTCTCTCTCTTGAGGTCGTTCACCCTTTTACTATGTTTTACTACGCCCTTGTAGCTTCCTTCCCGTGTGGGTGGGGTTGCTACGCCGTACATTTTGTCTCAATTAGTTTATGAATCTAATTGTAGTTGTTAATTTTTCAGCTTGTAGAACGATTCCTTTCGGGGTTTTCGTTTTTTTCTTTAGTGTTCATTCATTTTTAAATTACATAATTACATAGTTACATAATTATAATTGTTATAATTCTGTTTTGGTTACAGCTCTCCTTCCGCGAGTGTAAGTGGTTGTGAGGGCACGTGCCTGTTGTGTAATTCTTGTTCCTTTTCCTCGGGATTCCTCTTAGGAGCCTTCCCGGGGGAATGAATGTGTACTAATATTATTTGTTTTATTTTTTTACAGTTACCGATCTAGTTCGTTTCTGTAATATAGCAACGGTGTGAGCTGTCTGGTTGAGTCCTGGGGATTCGGCTGTTGCTGCCTCCCCCCTTGTATTGTCGTCAGGGGCGTGTCTCCTTCTACTGGTAGTACTCCCGTGTCGACGGACAGCTCTCCAGTTCATTTTAGAACAGTCAGGAGGCTTGCCTCCTTGGGCGGATAACTTTCCTTCCGAGGGAAGTTTTTTTTCCTGTCCAGGCTTGAGCTTTTCCTCTTTTGGGGGGTTCTTCTCTTGCCTTTTTTTCGTGCGACTATGCTCTTGGTGCTGAGCGGTCGCACCTGCAGTTTCGCTCAAGGGGCTGGGCAACTGCAGGAGCTCCTCTTCGGAGGATTGCCCCTCTTAGGTCACTGGCTGACCAGTCTCTTCCACGAAGTGTTTCTCTTTCGTTCGCGAGAGAGTACACTCATAGAGACTCCTCTTCGGAGGTTTCTTCTGTTGCTGTTGCTGTTGGCCTCCCTCGCCGTAAGGCCCTCCGTCCGCCTCGTCGTAAGGGCCTCTCATCTCCCTATAAGGGTGCTTGAGGCGCCTTTTTGAATCTCCGTTTGCAGCCTACAACTTCTTTTTCTCGATCTTCCGTCTTGGTGCAGATGGACAGCAGTCTAATCTCGTCTTCCGACGGGCAACGGTCTTCCCGACGGACAACGGTCTTCCCGACGGACAGCGGTCTTCCGACGGACATCAGTCTCCCGGCGGACAACGATCCCTTCGGGGCAAAGGGTTGCCCCCACGGGGGTTCTTCCCTTGCGTGTCAGGGTTTCCCTGCGCGCCCTTCTGTTCGTCAGCGCTCTCCTGTTCGTCAGCGCTTTCAAGATGATCTTCCCTGTGGTTCCTGTTACGTGCCCTGTGCGCCCACGTTCGCCCTCGCGATCTAGAACTTCGGTTCAGGTCGGGGTCAAGGACTCTTCTTCTTTGCGCAGGCTTCCACGCGTAGCCTTCTGCTCGTCAGCGATCATCAGCTCGTCAGCGATCATCAGCTCGTCAGCGATCATCAGCTCGCCAGCGATCGTCCGCTCGTCAGCGATCATCAGCTCGCCAGCGATCTCCAGATCGCCCACGTGTGTTACAGCTGGCACGCCAACGTTCTCCAACACTTCTGAAGGAACATGGTTCGCCAGCTACTAGCTCAACTACGGATGCTGATCGCCATCGCGCGACCCTCAACTGCAGATGCTGACCGCCATCGCGCGACCCTCAACTGCAGATGCTGACCGCCATCGCGCGACCCTCAACTGCAGATGCTGACCGCCATCGCGCGACCCTCAACTGCAGATGCTGACCGCCATCGCGCGACCCTCAACTGCAGATGCTGACCGCCATCGCGCGACCCTCAACTGCAGATGCTGCTCGCCATCGCACAACCCTGAACGATTGCCCGCTTACGCATGCTGCTCCTCATCGCACCACCCTGAACGATCGCCCTCCTGCAGATGCTGATCACCATCGCACCCTTTCACGATCATTCACCTGCGCATGCTGCTCGCCATCGCACAACCCTGAACGATTGCCCGCTTACGCATGCTGCTCCTCATCGCACAACCCTGAACGATCGCCCTCCTGCAGATGCTGATCACCATCGCACCCTTTCACGCGATCATTCACCTGCGCATGCTGCTCGCCATCGCACAACCCTGAACGATTGGCCGCTTACGCATGCTGCTCCTCATCGCACCACCCTGAACGATCGCCCTCCTGCAGATGCTGATCACCATCGCACCCTTTCACGCGATCATTCACCTGCGCATGCTGCTCGCCATCGCACAACCCTGCACGATAGCCCGCTTACGCATGCTGCTCCTCATCGCACAACCCTGAACGCTCGCCCTCTTGCGGATGCTGATCACCATCGCACCCTATCACGCGATCATTCACCTACACATGCTGCTCGCCATCGCTTACCGCCAGCGATCTTCTTCACCTACGCGGCAGCACGATCCCTCGCCGTCACGCCCATTCCCCTGCGCGCCCGCGCGATCGCTCGCCTGCGCGCCCGCGCGATCGCTCGCCTGCGCGCCCGCGCGATCGCTCGCCTGCGCGCCCGCGCGATCGCTCGCCGGCGCGCCCGCGCGATCGCTCGCCTGCGCGCCCGCGCGATCGCTCGCCTGCGCGCCCGCGCGATCGCTCGCCTGCGCGCCCTCGCGACCGCTCGCCTGCGCGCCCGCGCGACCGCTCGCCTGTGCGCCCGCGCGACCATTCGCCTTTGCGCGACCGTTCGCCCTCGCGCGACCATAGTTCGCGGCGAATTCCACAGCCGGTGGTAGCAGCAGGGACGCGTGCTCCTAGGCGGCACTCGGGATCACCTCCATCCAAGCACAGGTTGGTAGTGCAGGACGAAGACAGGTCAGTACAGCATTCTTCCCACCTTCTTTTCAGGCAGGAACCGTCGTGTCCTCTCCAAAGGATCGCCCGATCCCTTTCACCTTAGCGAGGATTTCGGACTCTGTGTCCTTGGAGCAGCAGACATGGTTTGATCCGCTGGCACGGGCGTTAATGAGGGTTATGAAACCAGCACTCACCGGCCAGGGTAACAAACCAGCGGCTGTCTCTCCTACGCTGAAGAGAAAGAGAGGAGTGGACTTCGTGGTGACTTCCCCCAGGGCGAAGTTGGTTCCCAAGAGGTCGGTCTCGAGGGTCCCCTCTCCTGCACGAGTACTCTCTCCTTCTCCCGCCCTGGAAGGATTTTTGGCGGGGGGGCTTTCCGTTGAAGATTTCTCCATCGGACAAGGGGTGACTGCTTACCTCTTCCTCTGGGAGCTTACCAGGTTCTTTCCCTCCTCGGTTACGGCCCGAGGTTTGGTTCAAGGAAGCTACAGGAAGATCAAGGGTACTTTCCTCCTCTCGAGCTCAGGCACCTTGGCCTTTCGTCGTTAAGTATCTACTTGCGGACAAGCTCGATGTTTTACCATCTGGACGCACTGACTGAAGGCTTCCTTCGGGTGTCTCATCTGTGGAGGTCAACGACCTCAGACACCCTTCCATCCTTGAGAAGAGTTTTGTCTTTGCCCAAGGACAGAGACTTAAACATCTGCTGTGCGGAGTAAATCGACTTCCGGTTTCACTCCTCCAAGGCGCTTTCTTCCAGACTCTGCAGGGCTCCAGCTCCCTTTTCTTTCAACCACGTCGGCCTAAGTTATCGGCTACGACAACTGGGACAAGGTGTCCAATTGCAGTTTCCTCCTGTCAGGAACAGATGGCACGGGAGACTCCCCCGGGGGGGCATAGTCCTAAAAGGAGTTCACGAACTCTAGGATTGCAGGTTTTTTCGCTGGGAGGATGCTTAAATTACTCATCCGAATGACAGCTTCCCGATGCCCATTCCCGCACAATCTCTGTGAGTAGCCAAGGATATCGCGCCTGCCGTCTCTGTCAGCGAATTCAGTGTCTCTGAACCTCTATGCCATAGCATCAGCAGAGTTGCCCGGTTGGGCAGAATGATCCATACCTTAGGCGAAGGTCTTCCTTAGGATCATCGACGGCTTCACCCCCGGCCCCCTCAGTCGATCCTTTCTTGTAAGGAAGGATCTGAGAGGGGATGTCCATAGTCGACCTCTCAGCCCTGATCAAGTTTGTCGAACAAACTTCGGCCAGCGTAGACCAGCAGAATCGATCAGACTGGTAACGAGGCGACAGGACTCCTTTAACCCTGGATCGGAAGGACGGGTACTTTCAGTTTCCATTCCATCCATCTTCCAGGGTGCTCGTCGAATTCAGCCTAAACTGCAAGTATTCCTGCTTATGATGCAGTGTGGCTATCCCGCCGTGGCATAGCAGGTTTGTTTCCCCAGAGAACTCTCCCTGCCTTCCTCTTGGCCGCTCAGGTGCAGACTTCCGCCTCCTCTGCTGTTTGGAGGGCTGGTCAACTCCGGTAGGCTCGGGTTTCGACCTTCTTCAGCGCCGGGAAAAGCTTCCGAATGCTGACCATGAGTGTGGGCTCATGGTATTTTGCTTGGAGCCTTCTCTTCCTCTGCCTCAACATCTGGAGTATCTGGCCATGATATTGAGTCAACCGCCTTACCACGTTGGAAACCCCGCTTCTCGTCCGTCCAGCGAGGTTAAGCAACGTCGGCACTTGGATGGGTGACCACCTGGGGACGCCAGATTCTGTTACCACATCCTCCGAGCCTTCCTTTCGGTTGACTGTGGCAAGACTGAGGAGAGTCGCAGTACCTGTTCTCAGTCAAGCAGAGTTTTCAGCCCTACCTTGGAACGTTTCCTAGTTCTTCTTTCCTCATTGACCCGTTTATAGTCCGAACGGTCGCCTCAGGATAAGTTCCATGTGGGGCGATCCAAGTTCCGGTGGCTTCAGGCAATGTTTAACCGGACTCCCTGGCCCTATGGGACCAGCGGAACTATTAAACCTGCAATGGGTGTTGACCTATGGAGCCTCTTGATGGTAGTGGATATTCTCGTCCTTTCCCCACATTCTTGATGCGGTTCTCGGACTCGTCAAAGGAAAGGGGGGGGGGCATGTTCCGGTCCAGGCCTATGGTCAAGACCTGAAGGATACCTCTCCATCATTCAGGCAGGCTTAAGGGCCTTAGTCTGGCCCCTCTTCAGTCCTACCGCTCCTGCCAAGTCGCCCCGTTGCGTGTCGACTTCATGCTAACCAGCAGGGGACGCATTTTCACACCTTCACATCTTGCAGTAGAGATACCGGGATGATTGAGATTCTCTCAATTCCACCATCGGCTCTCTCATTCCAGGCAGGGGAATGTTTCTCTCAGACTATCCAAGCAGAGCCTCATAGAGAGAGTGTACCTAGGGGTCTTTGACCTTGGGTAACCAGCAAGTGCTGATCTGGGGGACCTGATCGCGACAGCTTGGAACCTCAAGCTTCCGCTAGTTTTCCCCCGAGACTCTGGCAAGATGCATTCCGGTGATGGTGGGACAACTTCGACGCCTGCGTCTTCCCTCCTTTTTGTCTGCGGACAATGGGTCTCAACAAAACCAGGTTGTCTGTCAACCTTTCAATGGGAGAGCTCCACTGGGACTATGCGCAGAACGGTTTCTGGACCCTCTGCTTCCCCTGACGGAACTCCCGGGAGAGCTTCTCCCACGGCGCAGGCTACTCAAGCAACCACACTGCGACATCTCTCCCGAACCGGGGCGTCGCTTCGGCTTCATGCCTGGAGACACTACGCTTCCTCCTCTAGAAGAGACAACCCGCTACAGTCGCGGTACGGAGGTCGCGTCATCTGCGATAGTCATCCACAGGGGTCTCCCAGGCAAAGTGAAGAGTCTAAGGTGGTTGGTGCCGTGGGAGATATACCTCTTCCCGTGAGGCCTCTTCTCCAGCAATAACGGTCTTATTGCCTTTCGGCGGGAGGAAACTCCTTTCCGCTCTTGGCAATGAAGCCTGTCGCTCAGCCTTTCCCTGACCTTCAGGCTTAAAGGAATAACTTTTTCCTGCCCGCTGGATCTATTCTCGCTCATGCGAAGCTACGATCGTCCCTGCCCTAGTCGGAGGAAGACCTCCAACTTGGAGCATGGCTCGGACTTTTAGTCCTTTAAGAGATCTTCTCAAGACCCTTTTACGACAGGCCTCGGATTGTATTCCGCCTTGGGTCTTCTGCTCACTCTGGCCACGGCCAGTGTGTAAGCAATCTTCTTGGTCTCTTACTACTCCCCCCCTTTCTAAGGAAGAGGGGAAGGCAACATTCAGGCTCGCTCCTGAGTTGTTGGCTAGACTCAGAATCTGAGGGTCCCGACCCTTCGGTCCGATTCATTCAAGATTTTGAGTCTCCATTCTGTGTCTGATGTCCCAAGACCTTCTCTTTCTTGCCAGTACAGGAATCGAGAGGTTAGCGCTGGGAACAGCTGCAGTTTGGCCTCAGTTGCAGCCGATTTGGGAACACAAGGAGGACATGGGGGGAGAGTCACCAGTATACCTCTTCAGCCCGGACTCAAGGACATTCATCTCGACCTGTCTTCAGACCCTCCCCCGTCACGTCGCCCTACAGCACGATGTTGGATACATCGCAACGTCCCTCGCCTTCGAGTAATACTACTCTGTGACGCAGGTGCTACAAGCTGGAGTCTGGAAGCGTCTGATGACCTTCGCAGCCCGCTTCCTGCAGGGCGTGACCCACAGGAGTCTCGATACGTTTTCTATCGCTCTGTGGTGGCTACACAACAGCTGGTCTAACCTCAGGCTCCTTTTTGGACAGGTAGCAGAAGGTTGAGGGCATTGTTATCAGGTTTTAGTCTGCATGAACGAAAGAAGTATGTCTGGCCCTTACTTCTTTCTTCATCATCCCCTCTACGGGGAAGCAGCATCCTGGTCTCTGCATAGCTGACCTCGAACCTCTGCAGGTAAACCATGCTTCCTTGTGTTCCGAGTATTGAGTCAATACTGTCGCGTCCCCCATACCCTGACGAGGTGGTATTGGGAACGTCCTAACCCAGAGTTCCTTCTGGAACTCCAGGTCAACTGCCTAAGACGGGTCACACTTCTTCCTTCACACACAAGCTTACGTAGGCCACATGGTTCCTTGCGGTGCAAGGAACTTGTGAGGTGCAGGGACTCCTTTTCTCGAGTGCGACTCACTCGGATTCTGAGTCCCCGGGTAAAGCCAAAGCCAGTATGGCTGGGGACTTTCCACCCTTCCTAAGGGATAAGTCACCCTTTGTAAATAGCGTGGTTTGTATTTCGGTTACGGAACAAATGACAAATTCGAAGATAATTTGTATTTTTCCTAACCATACAAACCTTAGCTATTTACACATATTTGCCCGCCAGCCCTGTCCCCCAAGACAAGTCCTACCTCTAAGTGAAAGTGAGTATTCACCTGTGTGTGAGGGGGAGGAGGGGTAGCTAGCTACCACTCCCCTACCCCCCCGCTAACTAGCGCGGGGGTAATACACCCTCGTTAAATTCTAATGGCTCGCCATTTCAGCTACGCTAAAAGTAATACCCTTTGTAAATAGCTAAGGTTTGTATGGTTAGGAAAAATACAAATTATCTTCGAATTTGTCATATTTGGATTAGTTCATTGCAGATCTGAAATGTGTGTGCTATAAGAAAATGTCCTAGAATTTATTCACTTCCGTTAAATACTACGCAGTACTCTAGAAGTTTTATTCCAGCTTTTACCAAGTTGTGGAATGATCTTCCTAATCGGGTTGTTGAATCAGTAGAACTTCAAAAGTTCAAAGTTGGAGCAAATGCTTTTTTGTTGACCAGACGGACATGAGTCTTTTTATAGTTTATATATGACATATTTGTTTTTGACGTTGTTAATAGTTTATATATGACATATTTCTTTTGACATTGCTTTTTTTAGAATGATTTATTGTTAATTTGTTCTCTTCAGTTATTTATTTCCTTATTTCCTTTCCTCACTGGGCTATTTTTCCTTATTGGAGCCCCTGGGCTTATAGCATCTTGCTTTTCCAATTAGGGTTGTAGCTTGGATAGTAATAATAATAATAATAAATGTGCTTTCCCTTCTTTCAGAGGCAATTACGAAAACTTTATTAATACTAAGAATGAACGGCAGAAAAATCAGCAGAGAGAATACGAAGCCCAGGCTCAGTTCAGAGCCCATGTTCAAGAGTTCATTGATAAATTCCGGTACAATGCGAAGCGTGCGTCTTTGGTCCAGTCAAAAATCAAGATGTTGGAGAAGCTGTAAGTATGGTAATCCAGTACTTTAAAAGCAAATAAAACTGAATTCAAATCAATAGCACATCAAATAAAGTCATTGGTTTTATAATACTTAACAATTGTGACGCAGTTCCGGTAGGCCCTGCTGCTGCCTCCGATGCCTTAGATGACCGCGGAGGTAGCAGCAGTAGGGGATTCAGCATTATGAAGCTTCATCTGTGAGGGATAATGTGGGAGGGTGGGCTGTGGCACCCTAGCAGTACCAGCTGAACTCGGTTGAGTCCCTTGTTAGGCTGGAGGAACGTAGAGAGTAGAGGTCCCCTTTTTTGTTTTTGTTTCATTTGTTGATGTCGGTTACCCCCCAAAATATGTATGTATGTATAACAATTGCTTTTTGCCTTCATTTTACAGACCTGAACTTAAACCTGTAGAGAAAGAAACTGGAGTAGTATTACGTTTCCCAGAGGCTGAAAAACTCAATACTCCTATACTCCAACTGGATGAAGTGCAGTTTGAATACAAGAAAGATACCGTTATTTTCTCAGGTGTCAATCTCTCTGCTGCCATGAACTCTAGAATATGTATTGTGAGTATGTTTTATATTTAATTGGAAAGATATTCCTCCTTTTACACTATGTATTGTCTGTATATGTTATGTATATAATCAGAATGCTTAATCAAGTATTCTTCCTGTAGCTTTTTGGTCTTATGATATTCTTGTTTATGTATATTGAAGTAGATTTCACAATCAAAGGGAATCACCAGTTAACTTATGACAAACTGCGGTTATAGTCACAATACAGTCGGCCCTCTTTATTAGCGGGGGTTAGGAAACAGTGACATGCGCGTAGACCGAGAATTCACAAATACTTTCTGCCCTAATTAAGGATAACTTCTATCCCTGCCAACTCGCTGCCCATTGCGTACGTGCGGTCGACTAACACACCAAGTACTGTACTGCCTATTATTGTTTTTACTTGGTTTCTATCACAGTATAAGTATTGTATAAATGATTGAACACATTTCAGTTGTACAGTAGAAGTGCACACATGTACACTATAATGTACACGGTAAGGTTATGGTACTGTACAGTATAGTACGAAACACTACAGTAGTCATCGGGACACATAACACTGTTGTTCCTATCTAATATAACACTTACTGATACTGTAGTGTAATACTATACATTACTGTAATACTGTACTGTACAAGATGTATACAATGATACTGTATTTAAGATTAACCAAGTGTATATATTATATAAAAACCAATAACAATTTTTGTACAAAGTTCTACGCAGTCATGAAGCATGCGTCGTCTCTTGCACGGTACTGTAGGGAATCGCATATCTACAGTAATCTACTTTACATTACCTGGTAAATATAAACACTGTACAGGAGTATGTCCTACTTTATACAAATAAATAGCTTTTTTACATCAAAACATGATTCTGCTCAAAAAGGACCAAAGTAGGAGATGCACACGCGAGGAGAGAGAGAATGCAAGACTGAGGACTGAGGTTGAGTCAGTGCGAGATGGTATGTTGTGCTAGGTGAAGAGGGAAGTGGCGTGAAGCGAGTCAAGTTTAAAGGTGCACGGGCTGTTTGTAATCATCGTGCCAAGAGAGTTCTTCTCACGAACCCGCGAATGTGATTTTTTATTTTATAGTTTTAACGGCTGTGTGTGTCGCGAAAAAGCATAAATGCAAAGAAAGAACCTGCTGATATGGAGGGCTGACTGTATATGATAGGGATATAAGAAAAGAATCAAAACAGTATTAGTATGTAATTTAAATTTTCAAGTTAAATTCATGTACAATACAACAATGAAGTACCGTATTAAACCTAGGAGACTTAGATTTTTATGTTCTAATTTATTAAACAAGATCAAGTATGTTTATTAAAAACAAATGGTTTTTGCCATACCTATGAAAGTTGACATTTAACTGTATGATCTGGTTTTCGTATTTACTAATATCAGCATCACTAAAGTCCCTTATCATTGTTAAATGGGTCACACCCATTTCATCCAAGGTAATTTTATGAATATAAAATATGACCAAGTCACAGAATACTGGGATTGTTTGATGACACTTACAATTGAGCATATTTTTTTGTGATTTTCAACCAACAAGAAGTCGTACTGTATAATGTTTGGGAAAATTGTCAATCTTATTGTTTTAATTTGATCATATTCTTATTAATTAGTTATAATTTGTCATATAAGATTTAATGCTTTTTTATACTCAGGCTCGGTAGCCTGAGTATGTCATTTGATTGTGTAGTAAACTTACTACACAAGTCATTTAACTTGGAAAGATGATTTGAAAGTTCAAAATTTTAATGATCGAGGACTAGCAGCTTTTTGACACCCACTAATTTGTTTAAGTTAATTATAGTAGCTTTTTGACATACACTAATGGTTTTAGTTCCTAATTAGTTAAAAGTACAGTATTAGTTTAACCAAGCCTCTGAGTCTAATAACACTTCAAGGACGGGGGGAGAAAATTTGTCCGTGCTTTCCCAACAATGTTCCTTCCTCCCTCCTGGCATTAGCAATAGATATCCCCTATTATGCTGATGCAAACAAATAAGGTGTTAGTGAGGAAAAGATTGGCTTCTTTGAAATTAGCTTCTACTTACAAGATTATTAGAGGAGAAAGACTTTCTGGTCAGTGACACCAGCGAGAAAGGTGGTAGTTTAGCAGCATATGGCATTTATAGAATTTAATAATACTTAATTTTGTAGTTTAATCGAGATGTTCATAATTCTCAAAATCCTTTATCCACAGGTTGGTGAAAATGGTACAGGAAAAACTACATTATTAAAGATCCTTTTAGGAGAATTAAGCCCTACAAAAGGTCATAGAGTCTGCAATAGGTAAGTTTTTGCATCATATGTTAGATATTTCTTAATTAGTATGAATTCAGAAAGATTTCCCTTTTGTCTTATTATATCTTGCTGTACCTTGCCTTTACTATCTAAATTATCATATGAATCCTGTCCAGTGCTATTTGTGTTTGATATACGAATATTTTCAGTAGCTCCTTAACTTATTCATTTGTAATAGTTTATTTATAATTTGTATTATAAAAGAAATTTAAATTTTCCTTCCTTTGTCAGTGCTAAGGTTTCTGATGCATCCAATAGTACAACCTTCATTACCCATGAAAATTATTTGCTCTCTACTAATAACAACTTAACCAAAAGCCTTGCCATCTTGATCCTTTGTATTTCTGTTGCAGCATTGCATCCTTGTCTATCTATCCCAACAGGGTTTTTCCCTTCTGTTTGCTTTTTTTATTATTAATTATGGCAATTGAACCATCTATCCCAACAGGTTTTCCCTTCCGTTTGCTTTTTTTGTTATTAATTCTAGCACCTGAAAATCTCCTACTCTTTGTACATTATAGTAACCTACAATACCTTTCGTGGATCCATCTATTATGTTCAGCACGCAATGCTGACATTACCCCAAACCTTTCCCACAACCCAAAGGCTACTTTCCTGATTGTACTTTGATTTTCATTTCTCTCCTCTCCGTTTGACTCATCTTTGAAACTTAACATTTCAGCTCCTCTGCATTCTACTCGTCACCTTTGAAGCATTTCCACTGTCTTTCCTTCAGATTCTGCTGTAAACACTATGGCATATACTTAAAGTGGTCCCTAAGGCCTCCCCTTCACTGCTGTCCTTCGTATTTACTTCATGGGGTTAGAGCCATCAGCGCATGTCGCACGTGTACATTACTTATCATTAAATGGTATCTATAGCCTTCCTTTTTCATCCAACTCCTAGAATTTGTTAGCCTTCTACTTTACTTCCAATCTGTGCGTCCTTTCTTCCATCTTGCTGTTGATCATCTTTGAACTAATTTCATCCTTGCACTATATGGCCTGGGCTCCAGTGCTATGCCATATATGACAGATTCCTTTGTACTTTCCTTTCTAAGTATAATAAACAATAAAGGGTTCAATGTTTATGCTTGAAGATTACCACCATTTATCTCAAATTCTTCTGGTACCGTACACCTGTCAGTGCCTTTACTATAGATATACCATTATGGTTTAATATCATTACTAATTTAGAAAGTTACTGGTAGCCTTAATCTTCTTATTGCCCTTTTAAACATTTGTCTCCTTACACTGGTAAATGCTTTTCAAGATCTACATATGTGTTGTAATCTCTCCCTCCCTCTTAAGGTTGATGTTTTTCCTGTATATACCATATTATATAGACTGCCTTTTTTATCTGTGATGTGAAGCTAAAGTGGTATTTATAAAGTTTAACAATTTGGCTTACATTTTCCTCTACCATCCTTTTTAGTCTTCTGTTATTTCCACAATACAGTGCCTCCCCTTTTATATTGTATTTGATTTTGTATTACTGTGAGGGTCTTTTTTCTTTATTCCTGTGGTCTCTTACGTCTTCCTCTGCGAGCTTTTCTTATGATTGCTGTCCTGCTGCTTGAATTAAGTCACATGTTATTACAAATAGTCTTGGGGATTTTCCATTATTCATCTTCCCAACTACCCTTTTATCCTCTTCATCTGTGTTCTCTTTTGGGCCTTCTATTAGGCCAACTTTCTAGCAGTACCAGCCGAACTCGGTTGAGACCCTTGTTAGGCTGGGAGGAACGTAGAGAGGAGAGGTCCCCTTTTCTGTTTCATTTGTTTGATGTCGGCTACCCCCCAAAATTGGGGGAAGTGCCTTGGTATATGTATGTATGTATTAGGCCAACTTTCTATAGTTCAAGATAGTTCTTTTCATTCAAAGTGATTTATACAATACATAATGTGTCTTTCTCCAGTATCCCACTTTTTACCTTTGGCCATTTATCATCTACTTTACCATCCATCCATATACCCGACATCAAGCAAATGAAACAAAAAAGGGGACCTCTCATCTCTACGCTCCTCCCAGCCTAACAAATACATTGGAATACAGTGATTTATTCACTTGTGTAGTATAGTGATGAAAACATGATTTTATGATATAGCCTTACACATTTAAAGACCTTTGCTTACTTCAAAGAAAAGTCAAATCTTATTTGTGAAATGCTGAAAAGTTTGAAAATTGATCTTGAAAAAAATCTTTTTCAGCCCCTCTGTTAGTATTATCAAATAACATTGTTTTCTTCCCTATATGTGTCTTGATTTTGCAGTGATCAAATACTGTACTGTAATATAATCATATTTGAATTAAAATTATTTTTTACCTTGTGTTTACAATATATTTACAGTACTGTATATAATTATAAACCTTTTAAAGAAAATCTCTCTATCTTACATACATACATACATATACCAAGGCACTTCCCCCAATTTTGGGGGGTAGCCGACATCAAACAAATGAAACTAAAAAGGGGACGTCTCCCCTCTACATTCCTCCCAGCCTGACAAGGGACTCAACCGAGTTGGGCTGGTACTGCTCTATCTTATTTGCCGTTTATCATACCCATGTTACCCACTTATTTTTTTTTTATTTATTTAAGAGCAATGTTTGTAAAATTAATTTTGATTCTCTTGCATTTCCAGGTCATTAAGGATAGGATACTTCACACAGCATCATGTTGATCAGCTAGATATGAGAGTATGTCCTGTAGAACTCTTACAAAATAAGTACACAGGTAAGCAACTGGTCAATCATAATTTGAAGGATTATTTCAGTTTTACCTGGCATTCACAGTGGTATTATCCTTGAACTGAGAGGTTTTTAACCCTTTTACCCCCAGGCTCTTTGGAAATTTCCAACCCTTAACCCCCAAGGGGTTATTTTTTCCCCAGCACATTTTGCAGTATATTTTTGTTTAAATTGCTCTAACAGCCTTAATTGTTGTCATAGAGAGATCAGGTTGGTCTCATTCTCTTGGAAAATGCCTGAATTTTCTCAAAAAATTATCAAAAATATGATAAAAAAAAATTTGTATAGCTTTTTTTTGCAAGGACGTACCAGTACGTCCATGGGGGTAAAGGGATGAGTTTTGTGAAACGTACCAGTACGTCTTTTGGGGGTAAAAGGGTTAACCTGATAAATAAATATATGAAAGGACAACCCTTCTGCCCCATGCAATACATTTTTCATAGTGCCACCAGACAACAGACCACTCGATTCTGGTCGAGCTATTGCCTTTGTCTTTGCTGATATTTCTGATATTTTCTGCCCCTCTCTTTGTGGTTGTTGGTTAGTTCAGTTTACCTTGTTTAAAAAAACAATTGCAAGCTGAAAATATTTATCATAAGCTGAAATATAACCAGTCTTATCCTAGCCTATCTCAAGTCAAGCCTAGCCATAAAGCCTCTGTGAAAGGTATTCGATATTAGTGTCAATAAATTTCTTATTTTGAAAAAGTTTATCCATAAAAATTTTTACAATATTTACCATAAAAGTAAAAATTGCTAATGCTTTGTCTAAGTAGCGGTACTTGCACTAAAATGTTTACTAAAATGTTTCTGTGGAGTTGATGTTTGGCAGCTATTATGTTGTTGATGGCTAACACATAACACTAGTTGGAAGGTGAGGCTGGGCATGATATAGAAGAATAGGATAAATTATTCTTTTAATTCATTTTTTATTCTTCCCCTCTCTTTTCTGAGTGAACAGTTAAGATGTTGAGAGACTGATTTGAATGCACTGAATAATGACTTCTTAAAAAAGATAACTATGGATTGGACTGCCTGTTTCCTATTTTTGTTAGAAGTTCATATCTTAATTTTACAAATCTTTCAGTGTTGATATCCTATCTCCTCCCAAAAAATAGTAATCCATAAGGGAAGCCCGCAAATTCCTCTTCCAATCTCTTTAGAGAATTTTTTTTTAATTGTATCATCTAAAAATACAATTTATTGAATTTATTTCAATATAGTATTCACCCAACATGCATTGAAGTATATTTCGCAACTGCTATTTGGTTGACAAAATCAGATTTAAAGTATTCTTTTTACTTTGTAATGCTTGGCGTGAGAAATCTAGCGCCAAAAAAAATCAGCACTGCGAAAAAAACATGATATACTGAGCTGTTGCAACCCCAAACGTTGCGAGGTTTAGAAAAAAGCCACTACGTTGTGAGGTTTAGAAAAAAGCCACTCCCAAATGAAGTGCACAATGTAGGTGCTAGGCATTAAGCTTGCACGCTCCAAGCAAAGCTTATTTGAATTATGGCGTGATGGTTGCAGAGATTATACTGATCCCAGGGAGAATAGGGACACACTAGTAAACTGTTTTACACACAAGTGTCTTTTAAGAAAATTTTCCGGTGAAAGACTTCCACGTTGACATTAATTGTACAGTAAATAATTCAGAACTTGCCCAAGGAGGAACTGATATATCTATCCGACACCATGGTTATGAATTACCTGAAAAACTGAAGCATCACTGCCTCGAGAAGCACAACGGTCCTCAAAACTTTGTTGATAACAAGATTCGAGAGGTCGCTGTTAGCTCGCACCAACCGAACCTCACAAACATGTTTTACTCTGTAACCAGTATCCCTTAGACTAAAAGATCCCATAATGTGTTTTCGTTTTGCTTTGAAAATAAGGATTTATTACCTTGATCTACCATTCATGGGCTTAATATAAATACGTTTGCCTTCTCTTATTGCTCGCTTCTATGTATGCCTACCGTGAGCTCCCTGTGGTTACTTAAACCCGGCAATATCTACTGACTTCAAATTTCTAGCTTTTGTTTCTACCAAAGAAGGCAAATCTAAAAATATCCTGTCCATTTTGCCTTTGGAGGGAATGATATCGAAATTTACTAAGAGCTTAACCTAAAGATGAATGGCCAGGAAATTATCTAATGACGGCCCAAGTATAAGTCATATTGTTAAGAATTAAACCAAAAGATCAAATACTCAACTAAAATAAGTTAGCTAGACCAGTACAGGCTGACAAACAGAAGGGTTTACAAATGCTTCATTGTTTTTCTTTCTCCATTTCATATATTTATTAAATATAATACTATTTATCTTGAATTTCTTTAGACTGTATTCATAATCACTTTGCAACAGGCTAAGCATATAAACTCCTACATATGAGATTGTTACAGATTACATAAAATCCAAATTTGGCTATGTATCCCAAGTGCTTAGGCTTCTCGGTTCGCATGCATCTAAAGAATTACACAATGAAGTAAGAATTACAATAGGTTGGACAGTAAAATTGGAGAAAGGAATCAGTAATGGAGGCAAAGCAGAAAGGAAGAACAAGTGCTGCCAAGACTATTGTGTAGTGGCTACATTACACCGAATGATTTGCAATGATGGGCCTAACCTTCAATGGGTAGTTCATTATGGCCATTAATTTAATCATAATAATCCTTGTAGAAAACTTTATCTTTCACCATTGTATTTCTTGTTGCGTAGAAAATTTTTATATTATTCACCATTGTATTTCTTGTTGAAGTTGAGAAAAATATCAATTTTAGTGCTATAAACCCCTTCCCCCCAATAGAGGGTAGTGGCAGTTATTTCAGAAAGAGAGGCATTTATATACAGCCCCTAAAGTTCTCTAGCTGCAGGACCCTTTTTATTCTTCTAATGTTCTTACTTACTTTTTTCCATATTCTTCTCTGTTCTTACTTACTTTCTTCCATTTAGCTATCCAACCAGCTAACATTAACTTCCCCCCAAAAATTTCACACTGGAATTCAAAGTACTGTACTACCAAATATTGAAACTATGTTGGATCCCTGTTTGTGAAGTGAATTTAGGTACAGCTAAATCAATATTATTACAAAGTTCAACTAGATAACTTTTAGTAGTTTTAAACTTATAAGGTTGGACTCAGGTTTCTTATTACATTATAAATGTTACTTAACCCTTTTACCCCCAGGGTATTTGGAAATTTCCAACCCTTAACTCCCTAATTTTTGTCATAGAGAGGTCAGGTTGGTCTCATTCTCTTGGAAAATGCCTGAAGTTTCTCAAAAAATTATCAAAAAAATGCAAAAAAAAATTTAAATAGCAGTTTTTTGCATGGACGTACCGGTACGTCCATGGGGGTAAAAGGATGAGTTTTGTTAAACGTACCAGTACGTCCTTTGGGGGTAAAAGGGTTAATATATAAAAATGAATACTGTAACTAACAGGGTTTAAGACCTGAAGCACATTTTTTTTTTTTTTTCAAGTTTTTCTTGAATGCTATTTTAATTATTCTCCAATTAGGTAAAAACATAGAAGAGTACCGTCGTCAACTTGGATCATTTGGAATCAGCGGAGATTTGGCGCTTCAGCAGTTAGCAAGTCTCTCTGGAGGGCAGAAGTCTCGTGTAGCCTTTTCTTTAATGTGTATGGGCAATCCAAACTTCTTTATTCTTGATGAGCCTACCAATCATTTGGATATAGAAACCATAGAGGCTCTAGGAGAAGCCATTCAAAAGTTTAAGGTAAGGTGTTATTAACTCGAGTTGACTTCTGGAGACCGGAATTTTTGTCTGATGCTCATTTGTCACCATAACGTTTATTTACTCCCAGCCTGCACCACATTTTGTCATTTGTAATAAGTCATGATATAGTTTAGATATGAAAGATATTTTTATGTTACTGTTCTTAAAATATTTTTTAATTGTTCATCACTTCTCTTGTGGTATATTTCCTGTCCTCACAGGGTTATTTTGTCCTTGGTGGAGCCCTTGGGCATAGCATCCTGCTTTTCAAATTAGGGTTGTAGCTTAGCTAATAATAATATTGATATGCTTTAAGGAGACTAGAGAGAAAGATTCTCGTTCTCAAGAAGAGAGAAAGATTGATGAAAAGCTGAGAGATGAACAAGCAGGATTTAGAGAAGATAAGACGTGGTACAGCAATGTGTAGAATATAAGAATCCACTTTTGATGGCATTTGTGGACCATGAAAAAGCCTTTGATGGTGTGCAACAGCCAATTTTGTGAAGAGCACTGTTATGGAATTCCTCTTAAATATATTTATTTGATTAGCAGTGGAGTACTCAAAGGGGATGTGTTGTCACCTATGTTGTTTATCCTCTTCATGGATTTTATAATGCTTAGAAGTCGGGGATGGTGGAGAAGGATTGGACTGGTAACAGGAAATTAGCTAAGTGTGTGCTGATTCCGCTGTCCTTATTAGCAGAACACCACAGGACTTGCAAAGCTTGTTTACCAGAATGCATGAAGTATCACATGAAGTTGGGATCATAAATAGAAGAAATGGAGATTAGAACAGAAAATGCATGGGAAGGAGAAAGGATTAATGAGGTGGAATAATTTAAATATTTAGGATCTATGATCTCCAATACAGGATCTTTAGAATTGGAGTTTAATGAAAGATTGAAAAAAGAAAATCAGACAAGTAAAATTTGCATATCAAATCGCCTGAAATTACATAAAAAATCGGGCTATATATCCGTTTAGTAAGATCGGTGTTACAGTATGGACATGAATCATGGTATGACAATGAAACAATATCCCACAGATTTTGTAGATTTGAGAGCAAAACCCTCAGAAGAATAAATGGCAGGACATGATTAGAAACAAAACTATGAGATTACTCGAGTGCCATATGTGGACGAGATCATTTTGAGGGGAAGATGGAGATGGTTTGGGCATACTCTCTGCACTTCCCTTGAGAGATTAGTTTACCAACCTTTCAACTGGGCTCCGCAAGGCACTAGAGGTTGAAAGACCCAGGCTTACAGGGCTAAGGACTTTGAAGTGTGGAGAAGTATTGATTTAAATGCTCGAGAGAGGCAACTGGTGAAATCTAACCGAGGCCCTTTGCATCAATAGGCTTAGATGATGATGAAACTAATAATATCTATTATCATATTGCTATTTTTGTTGCTGCAGTCATCTCCAATAAATTGTAAGACTTCCCAAAAACACTTAAATCTTTGTTGCCTGTAAACATTTTTATTTTCAGGGAGGCGTAGTGTTGGTATCTCACGACGAACGCCTCATCCGTATGGTCTGTACGGAACTTTGGGTCTGTGGCGACAAGAAAGTTCGATGCATGGAAGGCGGTTTTGATGAATATAGAACCTTAGTTGAAAAAGAAATCCAAGCTACTTTATAGAATTACTTTTGTTATGCTAAAGTCTATTTCACCAAATTTCTGTTGCAAAAAATATGTACAATAATTTTTTTACATTTTAAGATATTGTAAAGGTTATTGTATAATATAAAAAGTAATTTATATACATGTATTTTAATTTCAGTAATCACTTGACTTGGGTAATGAACCTTGTAGGTTGTTAACCCTTTTACCCCCAGGCTATTTGGAAATTTCCAACCCTAAACCCCCAGGGGTTATTTTTTTTTCAAGCACATTTTACAGTAATTTCTTTTAAATTGCTTTAACAGCCTTAATTTTCATCATAGAGAGGTCAGGTTGGTCTCATTCTCTTGGAAAATGCCTGAAGTTTCTCAAAAAATTATCAAAAATATGCAAACAAAAATTTAAATAGCAATTTTCTGCAAGGACGTACCGGTACGTCCATGGGGGTAAAGGGATGAGTTTTGTGAAACGTACCAGTACGTCCTTTGGGGGTAAAGGGATGAGTTTTGTGAAACGTACCAGTACGTCCTTTGGGGGTAAAAGGGTTAAACACAGAATGCAATAGAGAACTTCAAAGTATGACGTGTTGAGAATGAGTGAATAGTAAAATTAGTATAACTGTTTCTGTACAAGAGTATATCATTCCAGAGGTAAATGTCTGCTATGCACAGGTAAAAAACTTGGTTTATTCTTTCGTGAGTGTTTACTGTAAATAAGGTCAGTGATATGTAAAGATACACATTAGTTATGGCAAATTTGGAAAATGACATTGTATGTGAATGCAATTATATACTGCTTTTTTTACTTTAAGAGTGTTTATAAATTACTGCAATAGTACTGTTCCTGTATTTCATACCTCAGCAGTGCTCATTAATAAAATATAATAAACTTGCCATTTCTGTTGCTAACCTTATCTTAAATTCGCCTGAGTCGCCGTGGCGAGATCAGGATGAATCTAGAGAAGGTTGCACGTTATTAGCTACTGGAGGAGAGGGCAAGGCCCTGGAAGTAGGAATATGCACGATGACGGGGCGCATTCAGCAGGGGGATGTGTAATGGTGCATTGCATTCAGGTGGCAGAGCGAGCACTAGGGCATATTCACGTGGATACATTAGCAGACATTTCTCCAAAGCTTTTTGAGAAAGCGTACTCGGGGGTTGTTTGCGATTCTGAGGATGCACTGGTAAGTAGTAATAGCACTAGGATGATTAAATATAAACTGAAGATCTTTCTCTACTATAGGTTTTCTAGGGGAATGAGGAGTTGCTACTTCCCTCTTAGGGGAAACTGCAAGTGTACAATCCTATGGTGCAACAGGAAGTGCCGACACAAGGGAAGGTCTTAGCAATAGCACTAGGACGATAAGATATAACCTGAGGATCTTTCTTTACTACAGGTTTTCGAGGGGAATAGAGTTTCTACCTCCCTCTTAGAAGAAGCTGCAAGTGTACGATCCCATGGTGCAACAGGAAGAGCTGATGCAGGGGCAGATCTTGAAGGAGAATCTGAATACCCCAAGCCGGTGTATGAGCGGACACATGTCGTACAGCTGTAGAACGAGGCATACGTTTCATGGTATGTTGTGGAAACGATTGCACTATCCATATAACGGAAACTTCTGGAACACATGACAAGTCTCCCTGTTTCCCCACATCTTAAATAAATAGCTGCTCGTACGGGCTCAACACTTTGTCAGAGGAGATGGAGAACGACCATGATTCTCACATTCTGGTGATATCGGAGGACCTTCCACCGTGGCATTATCCTCAGTTTGAATGAAGGCAGATGCTAAAGGATCATAATCACGAGTGGTGTTCTCGACCTCGGTAAGGAAGGCAGAGGTAACTACGTCAATAAACTTGAACACAGATGATTGGTCACCATCCCTCGTTACCGGCATCTAAGGAAATATTAATGACAAAGGACGAGACAAGGGAAGATCAGGACTGGAAAAAAAGCTTCAGCTTCTTGCACTATTTCTGAGAGTACAAAAACATATCTCGCAAAGCACTGGAGGAAGGTCAGTAATGGACAATCAAACATCGTCGTGACCAAGAGCAGTGAGAACGCAAACACTAGCATCAACTCGCCAAAGCACTGGTGGGTCACTGACGCAACTGTACAATGCTGCCAGACCCACAATAATTCTTCAATCTGGTTGTGACGAAGCTACTGAGCTAACCCAATAAATGACAAAGGTTTGTATCCACATAGGCACAATCTATTATTTCTATATCGTACTTATCTATAGCAATTTTAAAGGTTTAAAGGCCTCTCATGAATGGCAGAGGCAAGGGACAGTAACATTGCCCTATCGAGCAAGGACAATGCCCTAGAGACTGATCATATATACATATGATAAGCACCCAAGCCCCTCTCCATCCAAGCTAGGACCAAGGAGGGCTAGGCAATGGCTGCTGATGAATCGGCAGATAGACCTATAAGCTCCCCCAAAACCCCCCATCCTTAGCAACAAGGATGGTGAGGTTGCACCGACCAAAGAAACTATAGAGTTTCAGTGGGACTCAAACTCCCGTCTGAAGGTGATTTAGTGATTCAATGGAAGGTACATGTTTGCTGGAAGAATATCCATCCGACCAGAGGTGGTAAAGTTGGCACTTTTGAATTAATACCATTTTACTTTTTTAGATGCAAGATTAATAAAAATAATCTACAATATGGGGCATGCACAAAGGGATTTTGACGAAGGAAAAATCTATTTCTGGGTGAGGACCCTGTGTCACTCCGTGAAATTCTTATAGCACCATTTCTAAGGCATAAATAATGCTAAATATACCAGAGAAAAAAAGATGCCTGGAATGCTAGGAATAAACCCAGCTCGCTCACTCTAATGAGTGTTGGTATATTAACTGGGGCGTTTAAGAACCACGACCATAGGTCCCTCACCAGTTAGGCCTCTCCTTCAACATCCCCCGGAACTACGAGGTGCCGTTCTACACCCGACTACTGCCTTCTACTACGACTATCCTCCCCCTCCCCACGCTCCTTCCCTCATTCCTCCTTAGCACCAGAGAAGGTTCAGACGTGTTTTTTTCATAGCTGTGTTTTTAGTGTTGTTTGAAGACGTCAGAAGGTTTGGAGATCCCTGCTCCAAAGTTGAGTATTAGTAGCAGATATAAGGTCTTATAGAGATTCTGTAGACGTTTGACGTAAAATAATAAGGGTCAGAAGGAAGATCATAATTCATATGAAGCTGCAGCAAGATGTAGGGTTTAGCATTCCGAGACCTCGAGGATAAATATGGTTTGGATAAGTAAAATGAGGTAAGGAACAATTAGTAAGAATAATATATCAGGAAGCAAGATGATTAGTAGGCAGGCACAAAAAATCACTATGGAGTTTATAAGACCTATGATAAAAAGGACACTAGATGGATAGCGTAAGCTTTGTACAGAAAATTTGAAGGTAAAAATAATTAGCAAATCTATGAAGTAAAACTAAATCCACTTTACATAATTAAATTAAATTTATTTTCTATAAAAATTCTTCCTAGAAACAAAAAAATCTCTTCAATGGAGGTCTATGAAAAAGCCATTTTGATAAAAAATATTCTGCATTACAATTATGATAACTATTGGTTATGAAATGGTGAATGACTAATTAACCTTTTAGTAACTTGACCATAAGCCAAAAAATAAGTGGTTTAAAATATCCCTAAACCATTTGAAGCCAGTTATCCAAGATTTAATTTTTACACAAAAAGTTACATTGTATGGATAAAAAATACTGATTTACAAAAATCTGATTAATGAAATATAATTTCTACTGTATAAAAAAGAAACCAATATTATAAAAATTAAATTAACAAAAAATAATACTGTGATCCAATCGTCTTAAATATTTGTATTTGAAACTTTTGAGAATACTGATTAATGTCTACTAGACATTTCACAGCCAGATTAGAATTTTATATTCTTTTATATGAAAATTTAGAACACCAAATTGTTTAGCAACTATAGTCAATTTTTTTTAGCAAGGCAGATTTGCACCGACTCGCAGTGGTGCCCTTTTAGCTCTGAAAATTTTCCTGATCGCCGATTGGTTGGACAAGATAATTCTAACCAATCAGCGATGAGGAAGCTTTTCCGAGCTAAAAGGGCACCGCTGCGAGTCGGTGCAAATCCGAAAAGAAATTGACTATACATGTATTTACATACAGGAATGCCATGCAATGCTATCTATGCATGTATACTGAATAACAAAATATATTTAATAATTGTTAATCCTTTAAAGTAACAAAATAGATTACCATTATATTTCAAGAACATTATTACACAAGAATACCTGTAATTAGTACTAAATAGTGTTCGTTACCTTCATATACAGTAGTTTAAAGAATAATATTAACTCATTACACATGAAGTAAGAAATTGTATCTGTTCTATTGTAAGAATCACTGACAACACATCATCAACTCATAGATAAATTACTATGAAGCTGTAAACAAAAAACCAAAAGTTCCTACAATAATTCAATAGCGCAGCATACACGCAGATTTATCCACTTCTTTAAATTGAGTTAAGAATAAACTTCTGAAACAGTGACACTTTAGAGAACAAATTATGCTGTATATTACCGATATGTTAAATTGAAGAACAGCCTTGTCCTCTATAGTGACTTCAACACTAGTTCAAGATACTCTGGTTTCAATTTGGTTTTTTCTCTTGAAATCAAACAGAAATGATTGATTTCAGGCTATAAAAATTTCCATGTTACACCAAAAACAAAAACAAAATTGTAATCTACATAAATCTGCTCTTAAAAAAAAAATAACTACAAGTACAGTGTAATGTACATAATCATCTAAATGGGTGTGGGGTCTCACAATAATTTATTCTCACAAGGTTCATTATTTTAGAAGTTTATTCTTGTTTCAATTTAAGGAAACTACCATAAACCTTTCCTTTCACATCTGAATTTAAAGTACTGTATATCTTAGGCGTAGGTTATCTTGAGAACTAGTTTTTATGTTTACAGCTTCATAATATCTCTTACGAGATAATGATATTGTGTTATCAGTAATTCATACAATAAAACAGCTACCGAGTTTCTTCATGTGTAGCGACTTACAAATATTCTTTGTATCCTATGTGAACACTGCTTCACAAAGAGGAATTACATAATTGAATCAATTATAGCAGAGAAACTACATTTGAAAAAAAAAGGAGTTACTTGATAAATTAGTACTACACATCCATAGGAAAACAAAAATTTATCCTTTCAACTTAATAAGAGCTGTAAACACTCACTCACATCAATACTTCAATATGTGCTTGCGACATCAAATAGGTACTATACTAAATTTTTTTTAATGAGGCACATTTGCACTGACTCCCAGTGGTGCCCTTTTAGCTCATAAAAGTTTCCTGCTATCTGATTGGTTAGAGTTATCTTCAACCAATCAGCGAGCAGGAAACTTTTCCGAGCTAAAAGGGCACCCCTGTGAATCGGTGCAAATCTGCCTCGCTAAAAAGAATTGATTATAGTACCACAAATGCTGTCTTAAATATTCCTATTTATTGCCTAGTACCGTAGTCGTTAAATTCTATTACTAAGGTTTTGAACCTTTCGCTTTTATAAAAAACAAAAAAATTCTTTTATAGTGATCATGGAGAGAATCAAAGAAAAGCATCGCACCTTGCTTAACACGTAACATATATTAACATTGAAATATTTTTGTGTTACATGCGAGGCATATGAGCTAAAAGAACAACAGGCATTAACGCAAGGTGTTGTAACAAGGCACAATGCTTGTTAAGTCGGTACCTTAATATCTTAAATGTAGTAAAAACATTTAAATGAATATCGGGTATTAAAAAAAAAAAAAAAAGATATTATAACAAGGCACAATGCTTGTTGAGTTTGCACCGAAATATCTTAAATGTGGAGAAAACATTTAAATGAATGTTGGATATAACAAAAAAAATGTTTTTCAACATTCCTTCAAAGCAAAATACAAATAGCTCACTTAAGAAAAAAGCTTCCATACATAGCTGCGGGTCTGGGAAATTACTCTTTTAAAGCCTTACACCGTGTTTTGTGGAAGGGATTAAAATAAACAGAACAAGAAATAATAGAAATAATAGGAAGATCTATAAATTAATAAATTACTGAAAGCTACATACTCCACAAGGCAATTAAAAGAAAGTTCTAATTTGCAACATTACTGATAATGTTAACAAGTTACTTATACAGAATATTATTTAAAAGAAATGCAGAATCAAAATAAAATACACAAGTTTACCTTAAAAAAAAAAAAGAACAAAAAATCACCTTAGTGTTTAAATTAAATCATATACAGTATACAGGTGTATCACTGTACAAACAATTTGCTTGAAATATTAATGAGAATCTTAACAGGCCTCTCATTTTTACATAAAAATCAAAGCTTTACTTTATTAAAGCAAAGAAAAACAAGAAACATCTTTATTATTTCCTCAAGAAACTAAATCAAATATATACGGGTAATATGGTATAGAAAACTGGAGTACAATTACTGTACTGTGAAAATTCACATCTCTGAACATTCAATGGACTAAAAAAAAAAACCATTGTGTTTTGTGTCAATGTTAATCCCATATTAACATTATACTAAAACAAACTAAGTTTGTTAACTTATATCAAATAAATTCACATCCTTAAATCAGAATTCTCTCATACTGCAGAGATAGCTTTCCTTTCACAATTAAATCTACCATATATACGAAATTAAATATGGAACACAATGTTCTAAGAACATCAAAGGCAATATAAAAAGAAATAGTGTATGTGTGTACATCATTAATAGACATTCAAGCATCCAAAGACATAAAGGAATAATGATTCTAATTTGAAAACAAGGGAAAGAACAAAAAATTCTCAAAACATATTTGGATTGCCATTTAAACTTAACTATGGAACATGCATAAGCTTTAAAATTCTCATATTTAAGAATTATGCAATTTTGAGTGACCCAGCACCCTTCCATATCAGACATAAAATTATCATCATCTGGAAGAGGAACAGAATTTAAATACCTGAGCTGTAAACTTAAAACTATTTTCTCTCAAAAGTGATAAATTAGCACAAATGGAACCATTATAATACATGGGAAACTGTGTTTCCCTGAACTAAAAATCTTTTTCCATACTTCCTTCAACAAAAAGAGACCGTCTTCATATATTCAAGATTACAAATTATTCACGTTATCATTCATTTGTTACCTACACATATCTACAAAATATCTGTCTTATCTGCTGGTTGGCCCTGAGGCTGTGATGAATAATAGGTACAATTGTTATTCATTAACTGTAATGAATTATAACTGGCCACATTAGTTAATTTAGGCACTGCAACCTGACGCTGATTCTGTGACCTGTAACTAACTTCTCTGTAATTAACAAGCTGTGAAAAATAATCAAAACTCCCCAGGTTAATGGAATGCGGAAATGCTACTTGGAACTGAAGCTGTGGTGAATAACTGTTGCCATTATAATTAATAAATTGAGGACCATAATAATTTATAAACTGAGGAGAACAACCCCAACTCATCTCATTGCTTGAATAAGGCTCAGCTACTAAGCCCTCGGGCTGTGATGAGGAAGGCACTACTACTGGGCCCTGGGGATGTGATGAAGAAGGTACTGCTACTGGGCCCAGGGGCTGTGATGAAGAAGGCACTGCTACTCGGCCCTGAGGCTGTGATGAGGAAGTCACAGCTACTTGGCCCTGGGGCTGTGATGAAGAGGGTACTGCTACTGGGCCCTGGGGCTGTGATGAGGAAGGCACAGCTAATTGGCCCTGGGGCTGTGATGAGGAAGGCACAGCTACTTGGCACTGGGGCTGTGATGAAGAAGGCGCAGCTACTGGGCCCTGGGGCTGTGATGAAGAAGGCACTGCTACTCGGCCCTGAGGCTGTGATGAGGAAGTCACAGCTACTGGGCCCTGGGGCTGTGATAAGGAATCATAGCGATGATAATCACTGAACTGAGAAGAAAATTCTCTTCTGACCATATCAGGTATTAGAGGAATAGAGAAATTATCAGATGATTTAGACGCTCGTATATCATCTTGGAATCTTATTGCATCCGACTTGGAATGACTAGTTCCATCTGTGTGACCTGTCGTGTTATCAATTTGAAATATATCAGTCTGTCCCTTAGTACCAGAGGTATTCATAGTACATTCCACATTACTTTTACATGAATCCTTATCTAGAAGACCCATTTCACTGGTGCAACTGTTTCTAACATTTCTCACCCTCTCTTCAGCTATTTCATTTTCATGACTGGCTTCTGTCAAAACAAGGTGGTCCATTGATGATGTCGATTCCCTCGAAGTACAACTAACTTCCATAGCTTCTCTATCGAATGTCCCACTTGAGTCAGTTTCTCTGCCTAGAATAATAAAATTTCTATGACAGCAGGTTTTCTGGTGAAACGAGCCATCTCGGTTATAGCCACCATTACCCGAGATATGCGCACGTTCTTCTAATGCATCTCCTGGCGTACTGGCATTACACTCACTTTCCTTTCCATGCTCAATAAAAAAGTAACCACAAGAGCACTCAAAACTGCATTGTGAACAGGAGTTTTTCACCATATTTAAGCTAAGATCAGCTGTTCTACAAAAGATAGTCTTGCATGCTACACAAGAAATGCTTTTATTCAGAATTGCAGATTTTTCTACTTCCAAATGCTGTTTATAAACATATTCATTCTTAAATTTCTTTTGACAAAAGAGACATTCATGAACTGACGAACAAGAATTCTCATTCAAGTGCTTCACAAAAAACATTGAAGATGCATATCTCTTCTTACACCTGTAACATTTGTATGGCTTTGAGGGTAAGCTTTCTATCAATGGTGATGTAACTTGTATTTCAGTATTATGTGGATTTATACTTGAACACCTGGTTTTCTTATTAAAATGCTTCTCATAAAAACTTGAACTTGCACATCTGTTTTCACATGTGTAATGCTTGTATGGTTTCAAGGGGAAATTTCTTACTGATGGTGAGGTTACTAGGATTTCATTATGATGTCCAATGGCATTACCTCCATTGCTATCCTGATTTTGCAATGTACTTCTGAAAGTTTTTGGAAGTACTTTGGAGGGAATTTTCTCCAAATGCTTTCTCAGAGATGAACATGCCTCATAACTATTATCGCATAGCTGACACTTATGATTACTTTCAGATTTCAATGGACTATCAATCCTCATTATCCGTCGACCTGCAGAAATAAATGGAGGATTACTTTTAGACTTCAATGGACTATCAATCCTCATTATCCGTCGACCTGCGGAAATAAACGGACGACTACTTTTAGATTTCAATGGACTATCAATCCTCATTATCCGTCGACCTGCAGGAATAACCGGATGACTTCTTTTAGATTTCAATGGACTATCAATCCTCATTATCCGTCGACCTGCAGGAATAAACGGCTGTTCTGCTTTAAGACGCTGTCCTTCTTTTTTGTGAGAATCACGTTTGAAATCCAAGCATTTATAATCTAATTCTCTTTTACTTCCACTTGTACACACAAGATTTAAACAGTGGCGCTTTAAAGAGTAAGAGTGCTTAAAATTCCTGAGACAATTGCCACACTGAAGTTTCTTGTTTACTGCTTTGAACTCGTTGTTAGCATTACTTTTACTAGCCTTACTATAGCATTGATCTAAACAGTTGTCTAAATGACAGGGATGTTTATTCTCTGGGGACAGTTCTCTTGCAGGCAATGACTGGCCTTTGCTTTTGGGCTTGTAAAATTTGACTGATGAGGGAGCTTGAGAAATAACTTCATCCTGCAAGTTCTCGTTTGCAATGACAATAACTTTTGTGTCAGAAATATTGAACTCGGGCTGCAATGATTCAGCTTTTGAACACATGATTTTCAGGTTGTCAGACTGAACATGAGACGAATTCTTAATATGTCTTTGCAATGATGACTTGTGCTTATAATTCTTCTGGCAGGTTTTACATATAAAAAGGACATGAAAATTATTGGTATTTGGTCCAGAGTCCTCTTTTTCATCTTTAGGCAATTGTTTATCCACCTTGTTAGATTGGCAGTCTGACTGTATATTCTTTACAACTACGGCCAATTTCTTGCTGGTAAAATTATCCATTGCCTTTTCTTTATTTGGCAGATTTTCAATACACATCGTTACCTCGGAATCCAAAGCGTAACTTCTTTCTGTACAAGGCAACTCTTCTGAAATTCTCACATGAGAGGTACATCTTTCTTCTGGCAACCGTGCAGACTCATGACATACGATCAACTTTATATTTTCAGATGCAGCCTTGAAATGCAAGCGCTTCTCCATACTGTTGACATCTAAATGTTTAACATCCCCTTCTTGCATGGTTTTGACAGACACCGAGTTAAAAAGACCAACTGAAATTGCACTTTGAGTAAAGCAAAACACACTATTGTAATCTTTGGATTTCAATGCTTCTTCTGAATGACAGAAGGCCATGCAGTGAATAAACAATATCTTACAAAAATTTCTAACAAAGGGAATATCTGAAAACTACAAGATCTCCCAAAACCATCTTTTACCTTTTAACACAATTCTAGTTAAAGAAAAATTTCCTCTTCTATTCAATGAAGTCTCCTGTTTTAGATTCAATATCAAGGAAGCTAGGCCACTTGTCTTTAGTGATACCAACTAATTACAATTTTTATAGCAGTAATTTAGTTTCCATCTTATCTTTGCAGCAAAATACTATTGTAGTATTTTAAAACTTGAGCCTTCATGTCCAGATTTCCTGTGAAAAGAAAGTAATTTTTTTGTTAATTCCCTACAAAAAAATTAGTTCTAAAAACTAAAATTATTATTACCAAGATTTATGTGTCATTCCTTCAATGGAGAAAGTTCAACAAACCATTTAAAATGCAATAATTTTCTCATCAAATTATAGTATAGCAGTACAAAATCCATTAGTTTCGGACAGTAAGGTGTGCTGGCACAAAGATAAGGAATATGCTAATCTTTTAGAGTAAAAAGAAATACTACAAATCTTTTAAGTAATTTGTATTTTTCCTAGCTATACAAACCCCAAGTTATTTATATGGTTTATTCTGTTGCTGTTTTGCTACGACTAAATTAAAGAAGTCTTGTGAGTCTGGCAACACTGTATAGTTTCCTTGTTTCCACTTGCACTGGGTGGGCACGTAAGAGTCTACAGCTTAGTTTTCATAATAAAGGTTTAAAGGCCACTCATGAATGGCAGAGGCAAGGGACAGAGACATTGCCCTATCAAGCAAGACAATCCCCTAGAGACTGACTATATATACATATTATCAGCACCCAAGCCCCCTCTCCAACCAAGGTACGACCAAGGAAGGCAAGGCAATGGCTGCTAATGACTCAGCAGATTGACCTATTGGCTCCCCTAAACCCCTCCCCATCCTTAGCCCACAAGGATGGTGGGGTTGCAGCTACCAAAGAAACTAACAAGTTTGAACAGGACTCGAACCCCAACCTGGCGTTCACCCGTCAGGGACGTCACAACATCGGCCACCAGAACCCAAGACATACAGGATGAATGAGGCAGGAAATATAAATAAATGATTCAGGTTTGTAGATAGGAAAAATTTGCAGTTTACGTGAATACAATCCCTAGCCTTTTATACAGTACGGGAGTCTTTCTTAGGTGGGAGAAAGTTCTCAGGTAACAGGATTAGGCAGTCTGTCTAACCGTTGACCTAAAAGAAAAATATCAATAGGATATGTAATGGCTCCCCACATATCCTTCCCCTTACGGGATTAGACTGGGAAAGGTCTATTTAGGGTGCAGATATCTGTGGTTATCTTAGGATGCGTCCCTGATTTATACACGATATCTTCGGATAGTCGTTCCGGGGGTTAGAACCCTGTGATACCCGACGGTGATTCTCTTATAATATCAATCTCAGAAATATTATACAGTAGGAAGCAGCCGGAGGGAACTTCCATCAGGACGACATGGCTCGAGCCCAAAAAATATCAATTATCATGACCAGCTCGGATTAGAGGCAAGTTTATGATGTCAGCCTCAAATGAATTGGAGATAAGTGATAGAGCAAAACCTAAGTTTGAGTCTTTGTAAGAGCAACTTTTATGATTATAAATATATCATATATAGTCTTGGGTAGTGCCATAGCCTCTGTACCATGGTCTTCCCTTGTCTTCGGGTAAAGTTCTCCTGCTTGAGGGTCCACTCTGACACACTATCTTATTTCTCTTCCGCCTTTTTTTTTTTTCTATCGTTTATATATGAAAGACTTATTTTAATGTTACTATTCTTAAAATATTTTATTCTATTGTTAATTACTTCTCTTGTAGTTTATTTATTTCTATTTCCTCACTGGGTTACTTACCCTGTTAGATCCCTTAGGCTTATAGCATCCTGCTTTTCCCATTAGGGTTATAGTTTCGCAATGACAGTGGTATTTTTACCTTCATAAGCGTTCATCAATGTAGGTACAATACTGTACTCCAAAGGAAGGGAGCATCCAAAGAGAAGAAAACAGGCAACATTCCTTCTACTCTGATACCACAATTACGTTGAAAATAAGATTATGTGACATATTGCCAACTGTCCTACAGGGGCATATATTTTAAATTATCTCCAGAGCAGCCACCAACCGACCTAAGGAAAATGTGTCCAAATATCTGTGGGTACAATTTTTTAAGAAAAGGACAGTGAAGGTGGTCTGTCCTTTCCAGACATCAGCACTGAAAACCTGTGCCACCGAGTGCTCTTTGCAGAACGCTATTGTTGCGGCAACACCATGTGTACCATGAGCCTTGGGAGGGACCCCAGTCGACACTTCTCCCAAAGATTTGCATTCTCTCATAATTGCTTCTCGTAACCAGAGAGAAATAGTGTTCTTAGTTACCACGTTCTTGTTTCGACCTTTACTTACAAACAAGTTAGGGATGTTGGAATAAAAGGTGAAGTCATCTTTAGATAAAGGTGGACTGCCCTTACAAGACAGAGTATCTGGAAGAGCTGATACTGTACTTTTCTATGAGATAAGTCAGCTGATTCCTTCTTAGGAAGGAACATACCTTTAGGGCCCTCTGGAGTTACTAGATAGCCTGAGTTGCTAGGGGACTGTACCAGTGAATAATACAACTTCCAAACTCATGGTTGGTGTACTTAGACACATGCTGCCCATTTGATGAATGGTGCAATGACTGTCGGCATACATTTAAGAGGCAATTTATCCAATTTAATTGGAGAAACCACCTTCACTTTGGAGGAGAAATCTCCTTGCTCCTCTATATCTGAAATAAATAACTGGTCCCATGAGCTTAGCACATTTGTTGGTGGGGATGGGGACCAGTTACGGTTCACAAAATCTGGTGAGATTAAATGGTTACCGGAGAGAATCCTAATCTGGCTGATCAAGAGGCAAAGCCAAAGGATCATTATATGTGTGGATTTTCCATTTCACTGAGCACAATGGGAGATAAAACATCAAAAAACTCGTGCTGGAACATAGGGCCTCTGGCAACTCCAGTAACAAAGGATCGAACATCGAACAAGGAAAAATCAAGAGTGGGAAGAGCAGGCTTCTGCTTTTTCCCCCCTTAGGAGAAAGAAGCAAAAGGAGAACAATCGTTTCTAGACTACTTCTTGTGATAGCTGTTATATTTTTCCTATTGGGAGGACGACAACTCTGACAGATTTCACTGAGCATATCTTACCACGACACCATGGACATAAAGGATGTGGATCAACCTCCTCAAGATCGAGGCAGTACTCATAATCACAATCACTGAAAAATGAAAGCACAAAAGAACAGCATGGACAGCGGGTGAGTAGCAGACGACCGAACGTCACAGCAACCAAGAATAAAGTGAGGACTGACATGTCTACCAAGCATGTGGGAACAGTGAACAACTATATGATGTTACCATACCCATAGGACTTCTTTAATTTTATTCATAGCAAAACAGCAACAGAGTAAACTAATAAATGATGAAGGTTTGTATTCACATAGGAATAAACTAGGAATTTAACATGAAACCACTAAGAGTAGGGAGGCTGCCTCAAAGAATGTTCATGAGTCTCGGGTATGTATGTGCTGAACCCTACATTACTCTGGATGGAAGATTCATAGTGAAACACACACACATACACACACGCATTAGATTTTACTTCTAACATTCAACAATGAAAATGACTTTGAAAAGTGTGTAAGATCTAATTTTTCTGCAAAAGATAACAAAAGAGAAACTAAGTAATAATCAGCCAAAAAAACACGGGGAGCTTTTCTATAACTACAACCAAGAGAAACTCACATTAAAAAGAATTACAAATAATGAAGCAATCCATATTGAAATCATTGAGGAAATGACCAAAATTTAAAATCTATTTACACGGTACAATTCCACACATGGAATCTTCATCCATGAATAACGACATTCGGTTACTTTCCGAGAAAAGGTAAATGAACCCATAACATTAAGATTACTCAAGTGTTTGTGTTAAAAATGTTTAAGTTCCACTTTCTTTATAACACTTGGGTTCCTCAGTACCCTTAATAACCCTTTTACCCCCAATGGACGTACTGGTACGTTTCACAAAACTCATCCCTTTACCCCCATTGACAAACTGGTACGTCCTTGCAAAAAAACTGCCATTTACATTTTTCTTTGCATATTTTTGATAACTTTATGCGAAACTTCAGGCTTTTTCCAAAATAATAAGACCAACCTGACCCCTCTCTGACAAAAATTAAGGCTGTTAGAGCAATTTAAAAAAAATATATTGCAAAATGTGCTTAGAAAAAAAAAAAAATGCAAAATGTGCTTGGAAAAAAAAAAAAAAAACGCCTGGGGGTTAAGGGTTAGAAAGTTCCAAATAGCATTGGGGGTAAAAGGGTTAACATTTGTTGACATTCTGTGCAGGCGGGAATGTAAGGGTTGTTGTCGGACGAGCCACGAGCAGCCGACAGATTAATATACATGTGCAACGAATAATGAGTTTGTATGCTGCTGAGACGGCACAATTACATAGCAAACCATCGGTCTAATAATAGGTTAAATACCCCACAGATACAGATTTACCTTGATTAATCTCTATCAAATGAAATGACCCTGATCCCCGTTAGCTACAATGTACGCCCTTTCCTGACCATTCAAACCTTGCCTAGCCTTCATTCTCCCAATCATTTGTTTACACATCTAGAGCATCACTTAATTCAAGCCAGTAAATTAGTGTTGTAATCAAGTACATGATATAGTTCTATTTTCTGCCATCATGCACAGTACATTAGTCAGGTGTGGCGAAAATTGTGACAATTTCTTTGAATCAAGAATGACAAGCTTTATCCTGGGTCATTAAGACAATTTGACTACTTCAAGAGTTTTGGCAGTTCTGTTCATTCTACAACTGCTGAAATAAAAGAATTTCAACTACTTTTGTGACATAATTTCCTATTTATTTCCTAACAAATGCTTGATTATGTATCATATTAATACCAACCACCATATCTAATGAAGAAAATACTAGAAAACATGCTTTAGGCCATGTTAGGTAAAGGAGATTCAAAAATAGGTCGCATGTATTAGAAAGAGAAAGTTGTGTTAATGGGTTAATTAGCCATTTGTTCCTATATGATAAAACAAACAATTGTCCTTTACTACAAGATACCTGTGAAGGCACGTAGGTTATCACATTTGAGCTCTTCTTCTAGCCATCGCTTACGCAAGGCTAACAAATCCTCACAAGATGCTCGTACTTCACCATCACCTTTGCAGCAGAATGGCGTCTCTCCCTTGCGTTCTTGCTGCTCCTTGCTCTAATGGCATAATTGGGTCTCGCCTTCACGTTCTCGCCACTCCTCACTCTCGCGTCAACATCCTTACTCAACATCAACCTCTCATCAAGCTTCACTCTTGCCATTTTATGCCCCGCCTTCGTGTTACAGGTATGAGACTCCTCCATAGTCGAATCTCCCTCTCATTCCAGCCGCAGTTCACCCTTGCGATGCTCATCACCGACTCGTTTGATTAAGCCCTCGCTTTCTAGATAGGCATTCACGACGTACTTCTCATCAATACTCCCCATCTCCTGAGGGATATTCTCCAATTTCTAAATAGTCAAATAGCAAACTGGACCTTTATCCAAAGGAGAAAAGCAAGAAGCATTCCAGATCAACGTGTTTCTCTACAGTAAGTGCTACTAAACGAAAAGCTCCCTCAAATCCTGCGCCTCCAGTCATACCAGGTAGAGAGAATGATCTTGCTTCAGATCTGGCTAACGACCCAATAATTCCAGTCTGGTTCTTTCTCAGAATTGTCAGTCACTACCAACAGGAATATTTATCTTTTCTTCTGGTCTATCAACGATCGATGCAGTCTACAGGTGAAAGAATAGAAAATGTGTTCCAGTCACTCTCCTTGGGAACGACCAAAGGCGTAGAACTCACAGAGGGTCTCTTTCTCAGAGGGAGAAACAATTTTGCCGATTGAGTTCATCTATCACAGTCCACATAATTCGTTTAAACCCTAGAGACCTTCGCCATAGGACCTTGTCTCCCTTTTCTGCTGGCGCATTACAGATGCCTCCAAGGGCAAGGAGCAGTTGGAAAACAAGGGAGACACTCAATTCTGCTGTGAGGTCGACGAGTGATAATATTGTGAATGTTGAGACCAACAATATCCCGTTGGCGACACGCGACGATGAAAAAATGAGTGTCTCTTAAGGCCTCGTGATGAACAAAACTTAGCCTTCGCAGGTTTTCTATGATTGCAGTAAAGAACGGTTTGTACAGGAAAAATACGACTTATTTTAAATTTGTGATTTCCGATGGAATTCAAATGAATATCAATCATATTCACCAAAAACCTCTAACTGTTCTAGAAAAATCATGTCTTATCACCAATTTAAAATAAACAGAATAGTTAACCTTTATTACCTAACAAAGACTATTTTAGTCTGCCTGAATTTTTAATATATATAAATGTCCCAATACAAGTTAACGTAGAAACCACAGTTCCCCCTAACCCAATCAAGGAAACCTTATCTATAATCATTGGCAGAGGGAACCGACCTCAAAGACAAAGCGATCTTACTAATAACACATCATGCCTCAGCCTCCAGGTTAGTGCTGTTTACTGGTTCTTGGTGAGGTTGGACACCCGTTTGAGGATTTAATTTTGATTAGCATCTCTAAGACATTTGAACTGAAACCTAACACCTCTGACCCTAACTATGACCACTTGAATTAGCCCATTTTTCTTGAAGCCCTTGGTTAGGTTATTCTTATTGTATCTATAAAATTAATGTAAATTTGGTAGTAAATTTTGCTGTACTAAGTAATAAACGCATTTGTTCAATAAAAACCCACAGCTTCCCTTAAATGGAATTAATAAGAGGACATGGCTAAGGTGACACAAATCGTGGCAACGTCCCTTCCTAACCTTTAACCTTAACTATATGATAAACCAATGATCAATTAGCATGTTTATTAAATTTCTTATTGGCTTGATATGAAGCAATTATAAACCTTTCTACGGTATGTGGCGTTTTGAAATAACGGTTAAGAACACGGCGTCCTATTGAAGGTAAATTAGGGTTAAGATGGCACCCCACACTAGATGAAGGCATGAAGTTATATTATGTTACTGAGGTACATATATGGCAGTTTACTAATGCCGTGGATTAACAATTACACTTTCCATACTTACTAATCCATAAAGACTCAAAATTCTGATGTAAGAGAGGAAAAAATACTATAAAATCGATGGTTCCCAGGACGGAAAGGATCAAAGATTGCAATGTGACGTCACTTGGCAGTTGGAAGATGGAGGTGAGGTTCCAATAATGTTTGATTAATTTACCGGTGAATCGGACACAATAATGAAAAAAAAGGTAAAAAAATATTTAAAGTATGCATATTTAACATTTTGATATATTAGAATAAAAATAGCAGTCAAAATAGCTATTAGTCAAGTATACCATCATAAGTAACAAGACAAAAAAAGGGCGTATGAGACGTGACCATCACATATTTTCACATGTCAGTAATTGGAAAGAGAAGTAATGAACAATTAAGTTATATTTTAAGAACAGTAAAAACATTAAATTATGTCTTCTTTGATATATTGGTATAAAAACATTAGTCAAAATAGCTTTCAATCAAGAATGCCACCATAAGTGACTGGACAAAAAGAGGGCGTATGTGACGTGACCATCACATATATTCATATGTCAGTAATTGGAAAGAGAAGTAAAGAAAAATTAAGTTATATTTTAAGAACAGAAATAACATTGAAATATATCTTCCATAAATAAACTATAAAAAGAGACTTATGTAATCCCGTTCAAACATAAAAAACATTCGCTGCAAGTAGATAAGTAGATAGATCTGACCTTAAAATTTTGGATCAGACTCAAGCCTTTCAAAGATCCGTATATAAGTTTGAAATCATTACATTGTATGAGAACCCTGGCGCGGACCTCTATACTTATATAATGAAATAATATTATATAATGCTATTCTTAATTGAAATCTATTATCTGTCATTCTCATTACGTGACCTGCCCATGTCAATTTCTTTTTCTGGTATGTATGATATTGATAGAATATCCTCTACTTTAGATTTCTCTGATATCAATGTTGCTCTTTTTTATATTGTCTCTTGGTGTTAATCCCATCATTATTCTCTCTATAGATCTTTGAGTTGTAACTAGCTTATGTTCTAAGGCTTTAGTAAGCTTCAAGTTTCTGATGCATAAGTTAAAACTTGTAGAGAGAGAGAGAGAGAGAGAGAGAGAGAGAGAGAGAGAGAGAGAGAGAGAGAGAGAGAGAGAGAGAGAGAGAGAGAGATTCATTAACATTCTCTAGAAGTTCGTCCATAACCCTTATTGGGTTTCTCTGCATTTTCATTGAATATTAGCTTATATTTTCTGTTTTCTCTATTCAGAAAGGTCATGGAGCATGTGCTACCCTTCTTACAATTTCCAAAATCCCTTTATTATGACAATGATTTTAGTGCTGCCTTTGATCATGTTAATCACGAGGCCCTTGTTTTCACACTGAAACAGTTGAGAGTAGTTTGGTCTTTTCTTAACACCATTATTGATTTTTTAAAGCAATAAATTACAAAGAGTTGTTGTTGATGGACATCTTAGTGAGTTAGCAAAGTGATATCTGATGTTCCTCAAGGTAGTGTTCTTGGCCCATTACCTTTCATACTATATACGCACGGTATGTGGTAAGGACAAGAAAGCAAGCTCATTGCATATGCAGATGATGCTACTCTCTTTGTCTTAATTCCATCTGTTGGATATAGAGATACTACCGCTAGAGAGTTGTGGGGTCTTTTGACTGGCTAGACAGTACTACAGTACTACATTGAATCCTTCTCTCTGGTTACGGTTCATTTTCCCTTTGCTTACGGACACACACACCAAATAGTCTGGCCTATTCTTTACATATTCTTCTCTGTCCTTATACACCTGACAACATTGAGATTACCAAAAAAATTCTTCTTCACTGTAATTGTTCAGTGGCCACTTTCCTCTTGGTAAGGGTAGAAGAGACACTCTAGCTATGATAAGCAGCTCTTCTAGGAGAAGGACACTCTAAAACAAACAATCGTTCTCTAGTCTTGGGTAGTGCCATAGCCTCTGTACCATGGTCTTCCACTAAACTATCTTGGGTTAGAGTTCTTTTGCTTGAGGGTACACTGGGGCACACTATTCTATATTATTTCTCTTCCTCTTATTTTGTTAAAGGTTTTATAGTTTATACATGAAATATTTATTTTAATGTTGTTACTGTTCTTAAAATATTTTATTTTAATTGTTAATTAGTTCATTTATTTCCTTATTTCCTTTCCTCACTGGGCTATTTTCCCAGCTGGAGCCTCTGGGCTTATAGCATCCTGTTTTTCCAACTAGGATTGTAGCTTAGCAAGTAATAATAATTACAATAATATTGTGGGGGAAAAGAGGAAAAATATAATCATCCCAGTAGAGTAGTCACATGGAAGTGAAGTGCCGTTGTAAAGTATAACAGTTTATCTACTACTGTTGCAGTCCAGAGTGTGAGTTAGTCGTGGTTTCTGAATTTACTTGAAAATTCCTGACAGTTTACATAATTTTAGTTACTTTACACCTCTTCAAGCTTTACTTCCGACCAGTAATAGTAAGTATTTTACTTCTAAGTTATTTGTCTTGCTTGTTTAGTTCAATTATAAATGGAAAAAAACATGCTATAATACATATTTCCATTGGCTGTCCATACCGGGTTCTGTCAAACTCCATCCCGGTATATTGCATATTAACCTTTTATAGTTTATATTTACCTTATTACCAATAAAAAGATAAAAAAATCAAATATATGATGAATAAGGACCGTGTATATATCGTTAAGGATAGTATGGTGTTGGTTGGAACAAAGTTTCTTATTACGGTACAGAATCTGTAATACAGTAAAACTTTACCGATTCTATTTAAGGGGATATTTATGTATGTCTGAAATACGATATTTTGAAGCTAGTCGAAATATTAAGATTTAGTGTTATTTTGCTTGGAGTGAAGCCATTTGGGAAGCAAACACTTGTTTGAGATTGTGTAAAGGCTGGTCACTACGCTTACCGGTAGTTAAGTAGGTAAGCGTACGGCTCCTATGATAGGTTAGGTGGGAAATTTTGTTAGGTGGTGTTCTTGTGGTTATTTCTGATTTAAAATGTTGCTTTTCAGTTATAACTTGGAGTTTGAAACTTAAAAATATTGAAAAATAGTGGTTTTCCCCAATTATTTCCATCAGAACACATATTTCAAAGTACCGGGTTGTATGTATGGTAATGGATAATGCCCCATAACTCCCTTATTTTCAACCCTATCACTAACTATATGGCAGTCTAAGGGGGGTTGCAGTTGGGTGTTAGCCCGCACCTTTTAAGTAATTAGGTAAGGACATGGTTTGTAGGTTAGGTTAGGCGGGGAAGTTTAGGTAAAGTGGTGTTCTATGTATGCGGGAGGTCCTTTCCGTTGTTATGCAGAATCCAAAATACCTATTCATTAAATACAACAGGAACACAACCTTATATTCTTCATTACAAATATTTTGTTATGGCAAATATTCTTCAAAATTTTCGTTACTGACCCTGTGTGACCCAACCAACTACAAAGGTTCAAAGGGCTGTTTAAGGTGTGAAACTAGCTCCCTCCCCATCCCTTAAGATGCAATATCTTAGTTTTGTGTAGTAGCAGTGATAGCGTACCTCATGCAACCTAGCTAAGACCATATAAGGTTTAAACAGTAGGCAAGGGTAGTGGTTGAAAGGAAATGTTTTAATTTAATAGTGACCTCTGAAAATTTTGAGTCTGTTCTTGGATCCTTATTACTGACTCCACAAGAATAGTATTGTGGACACACTGATAGACGTGTTTGTGCAAAGTGCTGCAATCTACAGCAGGTTCATTGTTATTAGGTACTGCCTACATTTCTAAATTCCAAAGACTGCTTAATTAATTGGGCAACTTCTTTTGCTGGAAGTTCTGATTTCCTTACTACTACTTTTTTGCGACTAATTTTCCTCCCAATTTTTCCAATCTCTCTACAGTAAAACAAATGTCCAGCGACATCATTTTCATTTCTGTTTCTATAATTTTCTTTTGGTACAAATGTATTTTTGTGAACAGGTGCCTATTGAATGCCTAAAATGGGATTGTTCCAACACGGAGTACTTACCTCGAACTACTTTCTTAGGAGTATCTGGGATCTCCTCCCAACCGACCAGAGTTTTGTGTAGTTTACCCTAGTCCCGTTTTCTATGAGGGGTAACCTCAGGTGGAGTGATACACGCCCTGAGGCTAACCCCAGGTCAGAGAGCATGCTTGCTCAGGTCTCGATCTCCAGTAAGTTCTCTGGTCGCGTCGAGATAACATCTCGACGCTCTAAATGCATAAAATGGGAATTTCAATATGGAATTTCAATCCCTTTTTTTTTTTGTATTATACTCGACTGCTTCCTCTGTTGTGTTTTACGGTAGTTGTTATGAAATTAATGGGATATCCCTTAACTCATTGTACCTCAACCTAACCTGATTTAGATAGCCATGTTATGAGAGAGTGGAACTACAAACCCCCTGTAACCAATTCTCTCGTCACATATTAGCATTTCAAATTGCTACACATCCTAGGTTATGTCTGTCGTTATCTTCAATATTTTAATGGGAGAGATCACGGTAGCTTCACAAAATTTTGACAACAAATTTGACATATTAGTAATTTGGTTATGTAGGGCTATTTTCTGTGGTTTTCAGATATGGTATAATTAGCAACTTTTATTCTACTTACAAATTTTTGAAAAGGTGTAAATAGGAGGAAATTGGTGACTTGTCTGCATATCTACATTTGTTCTTACATAGATACAAACTCTCATACTTTGATAGGAGCATGATTTTAGCAAAGCTGGAAACTCGGCTGTTATTATAAGGAGTTGTTGGGAGTTAATGGCGGGTAGTGGGGAAAGCCCCACCCTCTTGCCAGCTCACTTGACAGCCACTTTAACTTCAGCTGCTGAATATAGAGTGCAGTGTTATTGTTCGATTGCTGTGTGCAGTTGCATGGAGAAACCACACGTGGGCATGCAATCTTGCCCAGAATTTCTGGCCGTTGGTGCGGAACCTTCATGCGCAAGGCATCATTGGATTTCCATTCCTTGTGCCCTACTTGCAAGTGACGTGACTTTGCTCAGTCATCCCCTTATGACAAGTGTAGGGAGTGGTTGTCCTGTTGGAAAGTGTATGGCAAGAGGAGGAAGTAGTCCAAACAAGAGTCTTCTCCTTTGGGGTCTTCTTCATAGTCTGAGAAATCTGTTGGATCTCTCCTTTCCCCTTCTGGTACTGTGGCTTCTAATCTTTCCTTGGGAAAGGCGATGAAGGACAATGCATTAGAGTGATGTAATCCTTGTAGAAGTCCGAAGTGAGCCGGTCTTATTTGCATATTCGTTCTCTGATTGAGCGTATGATATTAATTGCAGGTGATGATGCAGCCAAGGATGACTCCCTAATGATGCTGTAGCCATCCTTATGTTTGGAGAGTATTCCATCAAAGGAAAGAATTTTAATAGTAGTTGTAACCTCTAAGACATTCTTTTCCTGCTGAACTGTCTTCTTCTGCTGAACTGTCTTCTTCTGCTGGACTGTCTTAGGAAACCTTTAGTGTGACCACCTCCATCCTGCTCAGTTCCCCTGGAGGTGCAGTTTATTGCTAATCCTTGCCTTCTGGTGCAATCATCTTAAGATATAACGTCTTCGAGTAAGGAAAGAAATGCCTATGGCCTTCTTCACCTTCCAGGCTTTCTACTTGACTTCGTTGTCTGCTGTGGCTTTGCCTTGTTCTGCTTATCTTAAGACGAAAAGGAGAGTTCTCTTTCTTTGTAGTCTGCTGACTTCTCAGAAGCCTGACAAGGATGTTGTTCCCTCTCCTAGGGATCCACTTGTCCAGCTGTCAGGAGGCATACTCTTAGGTCCTCAGAAAACGAATTTCCTTTCTGGAAGAATTCCTACGAGAACTACAATAGGCAACAGGCGCACGCTCTCATGCTTTAGAGCAATCGCCTGTCTGCATGCACACCCTCCTAGAGCACACTCACGTGTTCGCGCATTCTTCAGAGTATGAGCAATCACACTCTGCACTTAGTGTGCTTTCCTCAAACGTTAACCATTCACTTACTCGTGCGCGAGCAGTCATCACGCTCCCCATTTAGTGCGCATTCAATGGATTTTGATGTCATACCTGTTTGCGACCACACCCCTGATGGTCCATGCTCTTCTGTTAGGGCTTGAACGCACTCAGCTGTTGGAGATCGTGGACGGGCTTCCCTTTTTGCACTTATTCTTCAGAACTGGAAGATCCTCCTGTTGACGCATGCTCTCATATTAGCGCTCACTCATCTATTGTATTTGTAAGTGCTTTCCTGTTGGTTTGCACTTGTTTGGTTATAAACACTCGTCTTTTTCTGAATTGTGGATCCCTTCTGTTGAGGTGAGCTCTACTGATGGTGTGCGGTCTGCTATAGGAGCGCAGTCTCCTGTTAGTGCGTGCACTCAAATGGTCGCATACAGGTGCCCTCACGTGATATTAAGGGTTCTGCGTTCTGCTCTTTGTACTTGGTCTCCCCTTGGAGAGAGTTCTCCTGTTGTGGTGTGCTCTGCTGTTCGTGCTCAGGTGCTCTCACCTGAACTCACATGCTCATCTATGCGAGTGCACTCGCGTCCTTCTGTTAAAGGGCAATCTTCTTCTTACTCGCATTCCTATGCACAGCCATGGGGGGTCCTAGGATAATTTTCAGTCTTCTTTTCGCCCTCAAATATCTACGCACCCGCAGTCCCCAGATATGCTTTGTCATATGACAAGTCATCTGTTCATGAAATCTTTTCCACATTATAGGGTCCACGTACTGTAGTAGGAGTCAGCATTTGTAAGTCTTTGTACTAAGGCCATTGGTAAGCACTCATCTCGAAAGCAGTCCCGTACTAAGGTGCGCTATCATACTTAGGCAAGCTCCCCCATTTGTGCACCTGAAAGTTAGATTTCTAGAATAATCAGAGGACAATCACCACACTCAGGTCTCCTCGAGCCTATCAGAGGAGGTCTCCATCATCAGGGGTGAGAGCTCAAGGACTCTTCAATCCATAGGTCTTCCCAACATGAATGTGCTAGCCTTTTAAGAGATACAAGGTTCTACTTTATCGTCCAAGGCAAGTACAGGAACAAGGATAGCCCTATACCTGCAAGGGAAGACCCCATTGAAGAGGATACCTTGGAGTATCGGTCAGGCTCGGCATTGGGACTGGAGTGAAAATCGTCTAGATCTAGTCAACCTTTTCCATATTGGGATGCAACCTTAGCAAAACTACACCTTTTTGGTCCATTGAGCACTGAGGAAGCTAAACCACACATCAATTGCTCTGAGCTTTTAGCACTTTTCAAGACTCAATCCTTATTAGAGAAACTAGATTAAGGGAAGATTATTGCTTTCTACACGGACAACATGATGGCTCTATCATGTGGTTATCAGCAAAGGGGTGTGAAATGTAACTCACTCTTCCTCTTTTCTAGACAAAAAAGAGAATCACAACTTTAATCCTACAGTTCATCCCTGGAAAGAGGAATGTCATGGCAGACCAGCCAAACAGACGAGGGTTGACTCATGGACGACTTGGATAGTCGTTAGGGAAGGTATATAGGACCACCTGGTATGGTTTCTAGCAAGCAGCACGAGTTTCAATACTGCCTTGGTTAGTCCCTGAAGTAAGGGATTTAGGGTTGATTTAGAAATTTTTAATTTTTGCTTTCAATGTCAGGAAGTTCGTAGCTTATATACATTGTATTAGCTTGTGAGACTCGCATGTAGGTATCAAAATTATAAATGATTAAAACTCATCTTTAACTAAACAGATCCTGAATATAGTTGACACAGTAGATTGTATGAAAATACTGTAATAAAACTTTTTGTTTAAGAGTTAATTGCATTTTGTTAAAAGAGTACAAAAAGGTTGTACAGTACTTTATTATTACTGTATTGTTATTATTACTGTATTGTTATTATTACTAGCTAAGCTACAACCCTAGTTGGAAAAATAGGATGCTACAAGCCCAAGGGCTCCAACATGGAAAAATAGCCTAGTGAGGAAAGGAAATAAACTACAGTACTGTATATTAGAAGTAATGAATAAAGAATATAAAATGTCTTCTTAAGACCAGTAACAACATTAAGATAGATCTGACATATATAAACCACAAAAACAGTTTTATGTCAGCCTTTTCAACATAAAAACATTCACTTTAAGCTTAACCTTCTGAATAATATGCTGGTTTTCTCTTGGTGCAGTAATATACTTACGAGGGGGTGCTGAAAAGTTCCTGGCTTTAAGGGTATCGTAAAAGAGTAGAGCTGTTTCTTTTACAGGGGAGTTAGGACAACTATTTAGGAGAAGATAGGCAAAAAAAGCATTTCTCTCTCTCCCCCTCTCTTACACAGCTTGACTTCATTGTAGGACCATATGGGTCGAGCTCTTTTCGCAGGATACTGTACCGGCACACACAGCACACGAAACTCTATGGAAAATATGTGACTTTGGTTTCAAATTGGTAGACCACTTACCTTACTCTCCAGACCTGCCCCCTTCAACTATCGCCTCTTTCTACAGCTGAAGAAACATCTCGCGGGAACGAAATTTCACTCCGATTCGGAAGTGGTGCATTGTCCTGCAAAGAGAGCTCGACCCATAAGTTTCCTACAATGAAGTCAAGCTACAGAGAGAGAGCTAGAAAGAGAGATGCTTTTTTTGCCTATCCTCTCCTAAATACTTGTCCTACCTTCCCTGTATAAGTAACAGCTCTACCATTTCACGATATCCCCTCATATACTCTGTATATGTATTTAAGTGTTGAAAGAGCCATATAATGATAGCAATTATTTTAATCTTTTCAGAATTTCAAAATATGCCTCTAACCAGTAAGATACAGGAGGATCTCAATGTGGTAGTCGAGAGAAGCACTTATTTGAAATCCTGTCGAATTAAAGCTGGGAGGTTAGTATGTCTTCTTTTCTGGATTAGAAATAAATTGTATTAGTGTTACATATGATTACAATCTTATAATCATTTCCAGTATTACATAAATTTATAGAATCTTATATTATCAAATATTACATAATCATTTACAGAACTAATAAGTGTTAGGACTTTTAATAATTTGTATTGGTATCTGCTTTAAACATAAACTTGGTGATGAGAAAGAATGAACAGATTTGACCTGTTACTCACCCATCCCCCTCAAGGGTTCCTGTATCTCCTTTCTGCTAGATGTTATGAATTAGTATTTATTAATATGTCCATCTTCACTTTGTCTCTGGTCACTAGCTCTGAAAAAACTGGTTAACATGTGTGATATTCAGTTATTGAGAGAAATATTGATATATAACCTTTTTTGAGATATTGTTTTAGTATTTTTTTTAATAAAAGAATCTCTCTCTCTCTCTCTCTCTCTCTCTCTCTCTCTCTCTCTCTCTCTCTCTCTCTCTCTCTCTCTCATATTTAAGTTTCTTTTCTCTTTACAGAACCTATACTTTTGGCAAACGAGGAGAGGGACAATTTACTCTGAATCTAGATGGCGCTTTGGGATGTTCCCATGGGTCATCTTTCAGGATGGAGAGAGTCTCAAACAAACTATTCAATGTAAAAGTCATCGAGGATAATGTTGATTCTCTTGACATTGGTGAGTCTTGTGCTGTATTATTGAAAAGTGTAAGTAAAATAAAAAGACGGAAAATTACTTGTTGTGCATATGTGTAATTTGGATTATTCCGATGAATTATGCAAACCCTTGATTGAACATTTTCACTGATGGATGGAGAGGGAGATACCTACCCATTGGCCTGGTTGCTTAAACCCACTTTTGGGCAAGTTGCCTTATTTTCAACTTGCCATAATTTGTTCTTGGAAAATTACAGAATTTATGAATTTTGTTTGTAATATTTTTGTTAATCTTTGTTTCAGATTTGTGTCAAATTTGTTAATGTAGAAGATTTGATTGCTGGTGTGTGTTTGTACTAGATGTTGTTAGCTATTAATACTAGTGTACAGTGTACCTTTCTGCAAGGATATGTTGTGTATTAAAAAGTTTTATGTAAGAGTGCTCCTTGTGGTCTCCTTCTTAATGGCTGAGGTTTTAATTCTAAAGAGAAAACCCAAAGGGGCTTTATTGTTATCATCAAGTGGTAATTTTCCTTTTTTCTTTCCTACATTAACAGTGTTGTACTTATGGGGACCCTTTCAACACATGCTGAGATCTTTTGCTTTCATTGTCCTTTTGTATCAGGTTCCAAGGGGGTTTCAAATGCAGCATAGACTACCAATCACTTATTTCTTCCCTCAATAAACTAGGCTAGCTTTTAGTGAACATTCCCTGTGTTCCCATCGATAAGCTGCATACCCTTTTCACCCTGGTCTAATTTCTCAAGGTCTCATTGGAGTCGGTGAATTTCAAATGAAGTCTGGTTTTCTTAGTACTGGATGAAGAGACTCCATACGGAAAACTTTAGACATAGGCTTCAGCTCCCTCTGCTGCCTCTAAAGAACTTGTTCTGTTTTTGCAACTGTTTTTGGTGCTGAGACTCCTGGTTCTTCATAGTTGGACCTTTCCTTGATAATATCCTTTAAAGTCTTCTCTTCTTGACAACCCCTAAGAAGAGTTGGGAGTAGAGATGATTACACATCATGAGAGGACTTAACTGATTGCCAGCCTTCATTTCTCAGGAGACCAGGTAGTCTAGATTCTGCCCATGTGCTTCTTTGGAATCACAACTTATTGAGTCTTCATTCGCTGCAACGTTGAACCACCTTGGTTCTTTGGAACTGGTCTGGCACTGTCATTGTTATGTGCATGACTGTCCACCCTTGTCTAATGCTGGTCTTGGTCTGTCCTTAATGGCATGATCCAGCTTGGCCCTGCTAATACGTATGAGCAGACACTTGTGCATGGTACCAATCCCAAGGTTGGTGCCTTCTGTTAGCTCAAGTGATTACTCAACGTGGCCTAGCACCAGCATGTCCAGCTGTGTTTGGGCCACTTCATATAGATGATGGCATTGACCAATCCTAGTTAGTGTCCCTTGACTTTGGCTCTCTGCTTTTATTTATCAGCACAGGTATGCAATTTCACGGGGATTCAAGCAATCCTTCTGAAGAGCCATTTTTCCTCAATTTTTTTGGGGGGGGTAAAGTTAAGAGAAACCACTGTGTGAAGATTGACCTCATAATATTGGTGCCCTTGGGTCAGTCAACTGAAAGCCCCTTAACCAAGTGACCACTGATAGTGAACTAACTGTACTGTAGGTTATATTACTATAATTCTATGGTGCAGTACTGTACAAACTCCTGTTTGTTCCAACAATAGATACAAACTTTATGCTCTATATATAGGAGTATTATTTTTGAAATAGCTGAAACGAGCTGTTAAAGGTTTTACGAGGTGTAACTACCCTCCGCTAGTTAGTGAAGGGGATAGCGGCGGTAGACCAATCACCCCACTCACACAAGCACTAGTTAAAGAATGCCGCATTTTATTTTGGCTTGGTAAGGACAGTCTTTCTCTCCCGTCTAAACCTTTTACCCGGTTTATGATTAAAAGCAACTTACTAGAAGTTTTAAAAGTACTTTTTCTTTCAGAGCTGCCTTCCTCGGGGCTCACGAGTTCCCCGTGCAAGGCAAGGTAGCAAAAAGTCTTGCGGTTGGGCAAGTGATAGGAGCAGACATCATCCCCAGGGGTTTATTTTTCCCGCCGAAGCTCCGAAGATCTTCGACCCAGAGTATTGCACCTGCTCAACTGTTTTGACCTTAACTCCTGCTCATCCCGACGTGCGCCTAGCTGGCAGGCGTGAGCAGTTGCTGAAAAGTATGGGTAATCCCTTCGTGGTGAACCCAGAAACGAGCTGTGGCAACACTTGATGTCAACCTTCAACTTGAACAAAGATTGTTAACGGGAAGCAGAGAATGCTGCCCGGAGGTCTGTCTCCAAGTGTTGGACAACTTTCTCTAAGGAGGGAGAGTTACCCTCAACCAAGTGTTGGGAAACTTTAACTTCTGAGGGAGAGTTACCCTCCACTAGCCACATTCCAGCAATCTTCCCACTTGCGCGGAGAGTTGCCGACAGCAGCAACAGGAGTTAGTCGCCTTTTCTGCCCGCAGGAGAGACTGCCTTCGCCTTTGTGGTTTCCTCCTCGGGGATATTCTACAATAAACAGAATAATATTTGTGATGATGAGCTCCTTGCTTGAATATCTTCATTACTGTTATATATAATCATAATTGGTAAAAGAAATAGGAAAAGTTAGTGCTTTTCTAAGTTCTTTCCACGATTACAATCTTTGTTTTTTATAAAGCAATTATTAACTTGAAAATTCCCGAGGTTCCTCTAGTATTTGAATAACTGTAAACTATTTATAAAACATGTTATAAGTGGTGTAGCTACTACAAAATTAAACTTTATAACGATTTTTCTACTTTCAGAGGTAAATTATAATAGTTTGTTTAACAGTAACAAAATGATTTTTAGAATCTTGAGTTTTAGAATACCCTTTACTCTGAAGATTTATGTAGTATTGTCATAAATATTTAATGTTGGATGATGATGTTTTGTCTGTGGTTTACAGTAATTTAGTGAGATTTAGCTTTTAATAAATACAGCAATACATACATACATATACCAAAGGCACTTCCCCCAATTTTGGGGGGTAGCCGACATCAACAAATGAAACAAAACAAAAAAGGGGACCTCTACTCTCTACGTTCCTTCAGCCTAATCAGGGACTCAACCGAGTTCAGCTGGTACTGCTAGGGTGCCACAGCCCAACCTCCCACATTATCCACCACAGATGAAGCTTCATAATGCTGAATCCCCTACAGCAATACCTCGGTTTACGAATAACGTAGAATACAGTACAAGCAAATCGGTAATGAGCATGAAATTTGAAATCCGGATGCTAGCATTGTAAAGGTATGCGGAGTTTTAGTGTACTTAGGAACGAAACTATCTGATGCTATGAAATATGTTTTAAATGGTTGATATGAGTTGAAATATGTCTCTATGAATAATATACTATTATACAGCGCAGTATTACTTGTATGTGTTCATGCAAATAATTTTAAACTAGGTGTATGTCTAAAAAATGGGAATATATCCTTGGTAACCTTTTTTTTTTTCTTTTTATAATTTTCTTATAGTGGAGGGGACAAGCAAAAGTCATTAGGTATAGAATGGGAAATGGTAGAAAGCTTTTGAAGAAGGAAAATGGAAACTGAGTGTTAGGGTTATTAGGATTTGAGGTTCAGAAAAAACTTGTTATGTACACTATTATATATTAACCCTTTTACCCCAATGCTATTTGGAACTTTCCAACCCTTAACCCCCAGGCGTTTTTTTTTTCAAAGCACATTTTGCAATATATATTTTTTAAATTGCTCTAACAGCCTTAATTTTTGTCATAGAGAGGTCAGGTTGGTCTCATTATTTTGGAAAATGCCTGAAGTTTCTCATAAAGTTATCAAAAATATGCAAAAAAAAAGTTTTTTTGCAAGGACGTACCGGTATGTCCATGGGGGTAAAGTGATGAGTTTTGTGAAACGTACCAGTATGTCCATTGGGGGTAAAAGGGTTAAGGCATCTGGTAAGAGCAGCTGGAATATGTGCGATAGCAAGCCATCAGATGGGAACACTGACAGGCGGGATTATACCCTTTGCTATTGGCATTCCAAAGGGCATTAATCTCTTCCCAGTGTGCCAGTCTGGGAGGCTTTACGAATAGGGTAGCCTTAATTTACCCGATCCACCACCACAGCCAAAACAGCATGCAAGTAGATCATCGTGCTCGCATGAGAAATGACGCAGACCCCTCTTCGTAGCTTCCCATCAGACCAGAAGAATGTGTTGCTATGTAAACTTTTTCATCTAGTTTCCATGCCAGTTAAATTACTTTACAGTGTTATTTCTTTGTTGACGTCTTGCAGGATTATATACAGGAGAGGGGGGGTTCCCAGCCCCCTCGTCCCGTCCCTTTTAGTCGCCTCTTACGACACGCAGGGATAACGTTGGCGCTATTCTAATTGTTTTTATGCCCCCGCGGCCACAGGCTGGGAGGAACGTAGAGAGTAGAGGTCCCCTTTTTGTTTTGTTTCATTTGTTGATGTCGGCTACCCCCCAAAATTGGGGGAAGTGCCTTGGTATATGTATGTATGTACTGTATGTTATTTCTATTTTTCATTGTTAATTATTAATTCGTATTCATTTTTGCTGTTAGGAGTTATAGATTGTTCAATAATTACCATTTTAAAACTTGAAAAATGAGTGTATATGTGGATTTGTGAACATTTGGAACTCGAGTGAATTCCCTTCATTTCTTGTGGGGAAAATGTTTTGAGTTATGAGCTTGCTCCTGGAATGGATTAAACTTGTACTTTATACTGAGGTACTATTTTAATATATAATTGTAGATAACTAATTACCATATACTGTATCTGTACAATGAGATATCTGTAGAAATGTCTTTAATTTTCATCATGTCTGTACTCTTTATTTAATTGCTTAGTATTAAGGTTTAATCATGGCAACTTTTTTTCAGTTTTCAGAACAATTAGTTTGCATAATACGTTACTTTATTTAGAAATATATATATGGCATTTGGTCTGGATAGCAGAGGGTAGAAAATTTGTGTTGTGTTACAGTATTTTATGTACTTATAGGCAAGATACCTAGTTGAATTTGTTCAAAGACTTACAGTATTTAATTTCCATGAAAACTTTTTATTGTTGCAGTAAAAAGTGGCGGGGAAGACAACAGAGACCTTTGTGATGATGGTCGTTCTCAGAAATTAACACCAGAAGAAATAATACAGCTAAAATCTTCAGGATTAAGTGGAAAAGAAGTAAGGTTGATTATAGTTTTAATTTGTTAATAGAGCATAAGATTGATTGATAATCACTGGGAGCGGTTTTCTTTGGGTGTGATATCTATATAAGTATAGAAAACACTCAATAGTTATTTGATTTTTTGTGTATAAAATAGTATTCCGATTATAAATGCAAAAATAATTAATCAAGTTCGGCACATTGTATGTAAGAAATGTAAGCTACTGTCATTTGAATACTGTACTTGGGTTGTCTTTGGGTTCACTTAAGGACTTGCTAAACATTATCATCCTCTTTGAACTGATAACCCCTGGTTGTTAACCTGAACATAATGGCTTTCATTTTTCAAACAGGTTACTAGCACCTTATTTCTACTAAACAATGAATCAAGCCAACATAAGTACCATGTACCTATATTACTCTTGAATAGTGAACCATGTCCGTATAAGTATCCTAATTAAGCTGGGCTTTGTCCTGACACTCCCAATTGTAATTCAATAAATGCATGGACAAGGTTTAAGGCTCGAGTTGGAGAAAAGAAACCCTAGAACCAACACCTTTGTTTTTTCTTTTTCAAAATTGTCCAGTTCATTGAAACAACCTTTTATGGTACTGTTTAGGTAAGCAATTTCAAATTCGTGCTTTTGCTTTGGTATGCGATTTCACCCGATAGAAGCAATCTCACTTCACTTCACGGCGAAGCAAGAACCATTCGATTTTCTAAAAAAAAAATATATACCGGGAATAATTATCTAAGAAATAATGATCACTTGTTGATGTTAGCGTGCGAAGCTCAACATTACTGCTTGCCAGTACATACAGAGATTGATGTTTTTATTTTTTTGCGAGGGAAGCGACCGCACGGCAAAGCAAGAACCATTAGATTTTCTATTACAGTATTCTTGTTTTTTATACCTATCAAAAATATTGAGATCGCATACCTAAGCAAAAGAATAATTTCTGAGATCACACCATAAATGAGATCGCATTCCAAAACAGCATCCACTTTTATATCTCGTTGGTATTCTTTGCAGGCAAAAGATAATTAAGAGGTGTTGATCAGCTGTTTGTCCCGGATGCACATTAGAATAATCCCTAAACTATTCAGAGTACAATATAAATTAGATAGAATTATTTTTTGCATATTGTTGAGAGGTCTTACATTTTTATAATTAAGTTTGGAATAACCATACATGCTGCTTCCTCCGGTGCCTCCTGCTGCTTCCTCCGGTGCCTTGGATGACCACGGAGGTAGCAGCAGTAGGGGATTCAGCATTATGAAGCCTCATCTGTGGTGGATAATGTGGGAGGGTGGGCTGTGCCACCCTAGCAGTACCAGCCGAACTCGGTTGAGTCCCTTGTCAGGCTGGGAGGAGTATAGAGAGGAGAGGTCCCCTTTTTTGTTTCATTTGTTTGATGTTGGCTACCCCCAAAAAATTGGGGAAGTGCCTTGGTATATGTATGTATGTATACATGAGGTGATACATTTTGGAAAGATTAAACCAAAATAGGCAGTGTTGTTTTCCTTTTAACCTTTGTTGTTTTGCTCATATGGTGCATTAATAGAATCTATGGTTCTGTGATAGCCTTTCATCTTTTTAGTATTTTTGTGTTTGGCTTCTGTTCAGTTGTACTTACTTTGTTCTTGGTAACGATTCATCTCCTCGACTATGACATTCCCCATCTCTTTACACACATTCCACTTATATTTTGTAATTCTGACAACATTTGTTGCTCTAGTACATGGTGCAAATTTACCCCCTATACTTTTCCCAAAACAACCCATTTTATTTAGGTTATAATAAAGTAAATATAGGGTACTTAATTTAGTAATTAATTATATATAATTTTTTTCCCTGCTGAAATTTTTTATTGAAAGTATTAATAGCCAAGCTACGACCCTGGTTGGAAAAGCTGGATGGTACAATCCCAAGGGCTCCAACAGGGAAAGTAGCCCATTGAAGAAAGGAAATAAGAGAATAGCAATTAAACTATATGTAGTGAATATCTATCTATCTACCAAGGCATCTCCTCCAATTTTGGGGCATAGCCAACATAAAAAAAAAAGAAAAGGGGAACTTTTCTTCTTTTAGCTCCTTCCAGCCTGATAAAGGATTCAGCTGAGTTTGGTTGGTACTGCTTGGGTGCCACAACCCCTGTTATCCACCACAAATAAAGTTTCATATGATGAATCCCCGGATTGGTAACGTCTCTACCTGGTGAGTGCCAGACAGGGGTTCGAGTCCCGCTCAGACTCATTTGTGCCATTAGTGTCTACAACCTTACCATCCTTGTGAGCTAAGGTTGGGGGGTTTGGGGGAGCCTATAGGTCTATCTGCTGAGTCATCAGCAGCCTATGCCTGACCCTCCTGGTCCTAGCTTGGTTGGAGAGGAGGCTTGGGCGCTAATCATATAATATATGGTCAGTCTCTAGGGCATTGTCCTAATTGCCAGGGCAATGTCACTGTCCCTTGCCTCTGCCATTCATGAGTGACCTTTAAACCTTTACTGCTACTTCAGCAGTCGCCAAGGTGACCGGAGGAAGCAGCAGGACCTATCGGAATTGTGTCACAATCGCTCTTCATTCATTCCTATTTCTAGCACGCTCTTTTGCCTCTCTCACATCTATCCTCCTATCACCTAGAGCTTTCTTCACTCCATCCATCCACCCTACCTTGACCTTCCTTTTGTACTTCCATCAACTCATGCATTCATCACCTTCTTCAGTAGACGGCCATTTTCCATTCTTTTACATGATCAAACCACCTCAACACATTCATATCCACTTTAGCTGCTAAGTAATTTCTTACACCTGTTCTCACCCTCACTACTTCGTTCCTAACACTATCTAATCGAGATACACCAGCCATACTCCTCAGACACTTCATCTCGAACACATTAAAAATCTGTCTCTCCGTCACTTTTATTCCTCCCAACTCCGTTCCAACAATGAATATCAAATTTAAAATATTTTAAGATCAGTAACAATGTTAGAATAGATCTGTCATATGTAAACTATAAAACAAGACTTGAGTCAACTTGTTCAACATAAGAACAATTGCTGCAAGTTTGAACTTCAGAAGTTTCACCTATTAACTGTGAGATTTGGAATATCATATCCTAGTAGAGTGTAAGTGGTACTTATGAAATTTATTGTATATGGGGTTCAAAGTAATTGGTATTTTTTTCCAGGTTGTGCAGACTATAACTGATAATAGTTCAACATTCAAGGAAAAAACTGTTTACTCTCAAGAAAAATATGTGAACAAAAAACACAAAAAATATGCCGAGGTTATTACGATACATAAACCATCAATACGACTCCTAAGTAGAATGTATTATCATCAAGATCCTCTCAAGATATCGTAAGTATTTTTAGGAAAGCTTATTAATAAGTTTATGTGCTGTGAGTAAATTCAATTTTGTAGAAAAATTGTCAGATATGTAATTGTTGATGCCTCGAATAGTTTTATCTATATTTTCATAAACACAAAATAACACAGAGCTACGAAAAACACGTCTGAACGTTCACGGGTGCTAACAAGGAATGATGGGAGAAGGTTAGGTAGTGGTGGGGGGCTGGCAGTAGCTGTAGTGAACGATACCTCGTAGTAATGGGGGATTTTGAGGAGGGAGAAGTCTAATTGGAAAGGGATCTCTGGTAGTGGTATCACTCGGCCCAGTTTCAATACCGACACCCTTTAGGGGTGAGCGCGCTGGATATATTCCTACCATTCCATGCAACTTTTTTCTCTGGTATATTTAGTAGTATATATACCTTTGAAATAGTGCTTTAAGGAGCATTTCACTGGGTGACACAGGTTCCTCGCCCAGAAATAGATTTTTCCTTCGTCAAAATCCCTTTTTTAAGCTTTATAGCTTGGCCAAACCCCTAGCCTCTTGTTATTGAGTACAGGACATCAGAGAGTAGTTACTTAGATTTGACTCTTACCCAGCCCTTAGTAACTGCTATAAATGAAAGTACTTAGGACTATGTCACTTTTAAAATTAGAATCTTCAAATTTCTTATGCTCTGTTTTGATTGATCTTTTGTTGCCAGCATGAGCAAGTTATTGAATGAGGTTTGGATAACTCAAAATATGAGGGAGAATAATCTTGGATGGTTTGCCGACTCATCCATAGAATTTGAATAGGTAGAAATAATGATAATAAATGAATGAATATAGAATAAATCAACATTGAATGTCATGTTACCCGCAATAATGAGAGTGGTTGGAAGGTAGCAGCGTTATTGTATCTTTGTATGAAGAATTTATTTGGCTTACTGTATTAAGAAGTTAATTATTTATAAAACATTATAGTGATTTATGCAGTACATATAGCATAAAATAAAATCTGGTGATATAGATCAGTGATGTAGTAACTTTAAACTATGTAAGATAGGAAAATTCATTAAATTATAAAATTGTATATATGAAAATGCTTTAAGATAGCTTTTATGAAAGTTCTTCATATGTATTATTTATTTCAGAAATCTTCGTGTTGACACACTTTCACAGCTTCTGTGTCACGCAAATATCCAGTCAGGTGGAAATTTTGCCGTGTTTGAGTCTGGCACAGCTGGTTTGGTATCTGCAGCTATGCTACATAGAATGGGCACAAGCGGTCGTTTGGTGCATGTCTACCACGGTAATCATCCACAGAGGTATGTCGATATTTCCATGGTTATAATGTTTTGGTTTTAATTTTTTTTTATAACTAAATTGTATTCTTTCCCATCAATAACTAAATTGATTGAGATATGAATATTTAAAGTATTTTAAGAATATAATAACAATTTTCAATATTAATACAGTACTGTATGAAGTTGATTTATGTATGTAGGTACAGCAGAAAACAATAATTGTACAAAGCCTCCATGATGATGATCGTGTGAATGTCAAAAAAATAATATAAATTAAGTACAGTACATTCTTTATACTAGATAAATTTAAAGATAGTCTTATCATTGTTTTTTTAGTTGAACAGAGGTTATATCTTGGTTGCTTAAGATTTTTGTATTAACTTTTTTTTATACAGAGACGCAGTGGACCTTATGAATTTCACAGTACCTGAGCTGGAAGTCATGTCCTTCATAAATTTCACAAAAGTTCCAGACATAGAGGAGTTGAAATCTGTGGAGAATGGTTCAGAAATACACCAAGATAATAGTATGTACAAATTTTACCTTTTTTTCTTTTTTTGGTTGATAGGAATTTTGCATATATTTATTTTATATTTCATGTGATGATCTATAGTCAATTTCTTTTAGCGATGCAGATTTGCACCGACTCGCAGCGGTGCCCTTTTAGCTCGGAAAAGTTTCCTGATCGCTGATTGGTTGGACGAGATAATTCTAACCAATCAGCGATCAGGAAAATTTTCCGAGCTAGAAGGGCACCGCTGCGAGTCGGTGCAAATCTGCCTCGAATAAAAGAAATGGACTATAGTTGAAATACTGGGTGAATATACTAAGAAAAATGTTAGTTGTAATTATATTTTTGTCTTCTTTGTTATAACAAGTGGCAGTGTTTCATGGTTTCCCATTTTCAATGATTTTTATATTTATATGATTTTGGTTTATCTTATCCTAAGACCTTAAACCACAACCAGGACTCGTATTTGTGAACGATGACATCTTCACCCCCTTACTACCTTTGTTATTTTGTGCCCATATCTTGATTATCATCACTTAACTGTCAAGCCTCATTGTTTGTTGATTTGATATGTACCATTTCAGTTACAGTATATGCTAGGGAAAATCATAGTATCCCTTGATTGATGTTTTCAATTTTTTATGGATTATAGCATCCTGTCTGTCATGGTTGTTACACTTCATAAAGTTTTTATTTTGCTTTCTAACCATGATTTAAAAAAGGCTTAAAATTTCACTTATATAACAAAATCAGTTTGTTCCTACACAAATACAAGATTCCATCCTTAAATAGGAGTATAAATTTAGCATAGCTGGGCAGCTGGGCCTCTGCTGTTAAAATTTATAACGAGGTGTCGGTAATAAGTGTTGGATGAATGGGGAATCCCATACAGCTTGCCCTCACACTAAGTAGACACTTTGCTTTCAGCTGCAGAGTAATATGGGTGTATTTCCTTTGTTAAATAAAGTAAATTACAGTAACACTGCATATTCTTGTGTAACACTTGCAATATCTTGCAAATTTTCATCAATAGAAGTTAATTTTATCAACCTTTTTAGAGGTCAAATCATAAACTAGCCTCTTCATCTCTGCCTCTTTATCCTAACTTCCAGGACAATAAGTTAAAAAACTAAAGAGAATAAATGGTAAAAGTAAGGTTACCAAACAAAAAAGTTTTTATTTTATAAATAACTGATAGTCGTAGTAGAAGGCAGCAGTTGGGTGTAGATTGGCACCTCGTAGTTCTGGGGGATGTTGAAGAAGGAGAGGTCTAACTGGTGAGGGACCTATGGTCGTGGTTCTTACACGCCCCAGTTACTATACCGACACTCATTAGAGTGAGCGAGCTGGGTTTATTCCTGGCATTCCATGCATATTTTTTCTCTGGTATATTTAGCAATATTTATGCCTTAGAAATGGTGCTATAAGGAGAATTTCACAGAGCGACACAGGTCAAGCCCAGAAATAGATTTTTCCTTCGTCAAATTCCATTTTTTGGTTTAATTTCAATTTTCATACGATTTTTAATAATTATCGTAGGTGTTAGAAATAATGTTAAGTAGAATATGACTGATATATTATTACATTATTACCTGAAGTATTGGAAGAAAAGGTGAGCACCTGTAATTTCCCAAGCTTTTTAATCAAGCATCATAAAGGTAAAAACTATAAAATTATTGCACATCAGCAACAGGGATAACACTCCCTATAAATATTGATGTCATTAAAATTGACATAGAATAAAATATGAGAAAAATAAAATGAGAAAGTATTCTTTCTAAAAACTACATACTTTTATATGGTAAAATAAATATTGTAGTTCAAAAGTAGTTTACAGTAATAATTGTCTCTTAAGAAAGGACATTTGGTAGTTTGCCTTAATCAGCGGATTTGGAAAGCGTAGCTCATAGTATTAAAGAGCTTACAAACATTAACAATGGAAAAGACGTACATGTACTGGGTTTTTATGTCATAATGCGATACTGATAAGTGAATAATACATTCATTATTAATGGATATAGTTAAGTGAAACATCAGCTTTACTTTTTGGCTACAATAAATGGATATATATGTTTGACTGAGCAGAAAGGGACCTCTGTTAGTGGTATCACTCGCCCCAGTTTTAATACCGACACCCTTTAGGGGTGAGCGAGCTGGGTATATTCCTGGCATTCCATGCAACTTTTTTCTCTGGTATATTTAGCAGTATTTATACCTTTGAAATGGTGCTTTAAGGAGCATTTCACTGGGCGACACAGGTCCCTCGCCCAGAAATAGATTTTTCCCTCGTCAAAATCCCTTTTCTGTATCTGCTGGGCTAGGAAAAATAAAAATTACTTTAAAAATTTGTGATTTTTCAACAATTTCATTTAAGAATTCTACATTCCAAATGGGACCTTTACTTGGTTCTTTTGTCTTTCCCGAGCCCCAGTATGAATTCCTGCATGAAGCCTTTCTTTAGCACTTTATAATGCAGACGATGTTCCTACTGTGCTTTGCTTTTCAAGACATGTCACTAAATATTTAAGATTCTCCGGTGAAATCATACACTCCAGGGAATGGAGTTCTGTTTTCCTTTTGTTAATGCCCTGCATTCTTGCAAGATCCAAGAAAGGATCCCCTCCAGACAGGACTTAGCCAAGTTTGCTGTACCTGCCCTTGCATTCAACTAATGAGACCCTTTACCCAATCTCGTGAGAATTTTTTTACCATTACCTGACAAAGCTCAATGGTTTAGGGGCTATGAATTTAGATTCCCTCTTTCCACATTCAACAAACTAGAAGAAGCATAATTCTAGCAAGACATGTAAATACTTGATAAAAGCCATTCCTAATTCCCATGCTTAAGTTTTAGAGGAAGAAGTTAGCGATATATGATTTACAGCGATGCAGATTAAACTCTATATTAACTTCCCTGGTTATTAGAAGAATGGAATAGTAGTCATCATGAATGCTGGTACAGAAATGCCATTTGTGTTTGTAGTCTTCTACCTCCATTACTTTATGTATAATACGTGTATTTGAGGGGTTGTTGGTCACGGTTAGTCAAGCCTCATCAGCTCATGAAGTTGTACTTTTTTTCACATTATCTTTACTTATTTATGCATCTTTGTTCTCATGACATAGTCCTGGAAGTATGTGCACCTACATCATGTTTGATTGGTTAATATATCTCCACTTTTGCTTGTAACCAGTAAAATGTACAATCCATCAGTATGTTTGTTGGGAGTCAAACAACTAACAGTACCCCCATTGAAGATATCTAGGGCACTTGGTTCCTGGCATCTGTCAACTACAGTCCATTTCTTTTGGCGATGCAGATTTGCACAGACTCGCAGCGGTGCCCTTTTAGCTCGGAAAAGTTTCCTGGTCGCTGATTGGTTAGAATTATCTCATCCAACCAATCAGCAATCAGGAAACTTTTCCGAGCTAAAAGGGCACCGCTGCGAGTCGGTGCAAATCTGCATCGCTAAAAGAAATAGACTATAGTTGCACTTATATCCTCAGTCAACTCCCATATAATATCCACTGCTCAGCTCTTTTCCTTAGTAGAAATTTGGGCTATTTGTTAGGGATGAGTTTGCTATAAACCAGTAGAATTTCTATATAAAAAAAAAACTTATAAAATGTAAGCCAATAACTCAAAAACTATAATGTCCCTCCTATCCCTTCATTCTTAAGCTACCCATTCTTTTTAATGCCTACTGTCACTCATCATTCTTCTACTATCAGTAGTTTAAGATTTCAAAATTGGCATTTCTGGAACATTGCATATGAAGTCTTTTGTTATAAAGTTTAATTTATTTTCAATTATTTTGTCAGAAGTGGGCACGGAGGAAGATTCATTACCACAGGAAGAACATCGTACAAAGGAAATAGGAGAAAGTGAAAGTAACGATGCTAGTGATAAAGACACACCAGTTTGGAAGCCTAAATTTGTAAGTTTTATACGAAACTGCTATTAAACTGAACAAATTATAAAATGTGTGGTTTTTAAAGGCTTTTTACATTCTGTATCCATTGTACTTCTATAAATCATCATTCATGTGTTGATTAATCAAGGGATGCAATAGTTGTAATTTTCAGTACTAATGTAGTGAATACAGTATTACATACATACATATACCAAGGCACTTCCCCCAATTTAGGGGGGTAGCCGACATCAAACAAATGAAACAAAAAAGGAGACGTCTCCTCTCTATGTTCCCCCCAGCCTGACAAGGGACTCAACCGAGTTTGGCTGGTACTGCTAGGGTGGCACAGCCCACCCTCCCACATTATCCACCACAGATGAAGCTTCATAATGCTGAATCCCCTACTGCTGCTACCTCCATGGTCATCCAAGGCACCGGAGGAAGCAGCAAGGCCTACCGGAACTGCATCACAATCGCTCGCCATTCATTCCTATTTCTAGCACGCTCTCCTGCCTCTCTCACATCTATCCTCCTATCACCCAGAGCTTCCTTCACTCCATCCATCCACCCAAACCTTGGCCTTCCTCTTGTACTTCACCCATCAACTCTTGCATTCATCACCTTCTTTAGCAGACAGCCATTTTCGATTCTCTCAACATGGCCAAACCACCTCAACACCTTCATATCCCCTCTAGCTGCTAACTCATTTCTTACACCCGTTCTCAACCTCACTACTTCGTTCCTAACCCTATCCACTCGAGATACACCAGCCATACTCCTTAGACACTTCATCTCAAACACATTCAATTTCTGTCTCTCTGTCACTTTCATTCCCCACAACTCCGATCCATACATCACAGTTGGTACAATCACTTTCTCATACAGAACTCTCTTTACATTCATGCCCAACCCTCTATTTTTTACTACTCCCTTAACTGCCCACAACACTTTGCATCCTTCATTCACTCTCTGATGTACATCTGCTTCCACTCCACCATTTGCTGCAACAACAGACCCCAAGTACTTAAACTGATCCACCTCCTCAAATAACTCGCCATTCAACATGACATTCAACTTCGCACCACCTTCCCTTCTCGTATCTCTCATAACCTTACTCTTGCCCTCATTAACTCTCAACTTCCTTCTCTCACACACCCTTCCAAATTCTGTCACTAATCGGCCAAGTTTCTCTTCCGCGTCTTCAACCAGTTCAGTATCATCAGCAAACAACAACTGATTTACCTCCCATTCATAGTCATTCTCGTCTACCAGTTTCAATCCTCGTCCAAGCACTCGAGTATTCACCTTTCTCAACACTCCATCAACATACAAGTTAAACAACCACGGGGACATCACACATCCCTGTCTCAGTCCCACTCTCACCGGAAACCAATCGCTCATTTCATTTCCTATCCTAACATCACAAATTTTAAGTAATTTGTATTTTCCTAACAATACTTACCGAGAAACACTTTCTTAGGAGGTTACTGGTAACTCCTCTCCGACGACCAGAGTTTTACGTAGTTTACCCTACTTCCATGTTCTATACTGTCCTGAATAACGGGAGATAACATGACCTGGGGGCAATGCCCGATGAAGGTCGCGTGTCTTGAGAAGGAATACTACTTTTGTAGAAACTTTTCAGTGCTTGCAACAACCTTCCACCAACTCCATATAACCTCATCACATTCCACATTGCTTCCCTATCAACTCTATCATACGCTTTCTCCAGATCCATAAACGCAACATACACCTCCTTACCTTTTGCTAAATATTTCTTGCATATCTGCCTAACTGTAAAAATCTGATTCATACAACCCCTACCTCTTCTAAAACAACCCTGTACTTCTAAGATTATATCCATGTGTATAGCATGGTTTTCAGATAACCAGTTTGATATTCGCCTAAATAGTTGTAGAAAAGTTTTTTGTATTTTTTTAACTTTTATTTTACGGCTTAAATAGAATATAGATAGTTCTTATAAACATGAACAGAGGTTAATGCAGTTCTTTCTTAAATGAAATGTAACCAATCCTTTTTTGTCTTAATTTTTTTTATACTATACATTCTTTTAGTAGATTTCTTAACTATGTAGAATATTTCTGATATTTTACTTTGATCTTAGTCAAACTTGGTTTCCAAAATCACATTTACCCCTTGTCTGCTAAAGTTTACTTAATAGTCAAATGACAGTGTATATATTCATTATAGATCCCAGATATTACTTGTTTAAAGATATATTCAGTGATATTTGTTTCCAGTTGAATGTTACAAATAGGAATATTTTTATACATATTGGGAAAAAGATCCTCTTTGGTGTCATTTTATTATTTGAAGGGTTTTTTACATTTTGCGAACTACTTGGCCTAAATCAGTCAAGTACTTCTCGTATTTTTCTTCTGGCAATGACCCCTTTTTGTTCTGGTAATTTTCATTGTATAGAATATAATTTCTTTTTCCATCTTAAAGCAATTATAAACTAAACTATTACAATATTTGGTATGTACAGTATAGCACTTTGAAACAATATTTGAAAACCCATAGGAAGTTTATCATACTCAAAATATTTTTTATTATTTCAGTTCGTTAGAAAACAAATAGAAGACGTCCGGGTATCATTAGCAGCATTGCAAGAAGGTATTGAAGGGTTAGTCGTAGCATGCCGCCAGCACCCCGTTAATGTCACCACTCAGCTACTAAAGTTTCTGAAACCTGGACATCCTTTTGCAATATTTTCTCCCTATAAAGAGGCAAGAGATTTTATTCTTATAATATATGATTGAGAGATTGTATCAGCAAAAATGTTAATTACGGATTATTAATTAATTAAGGTTTTTGGTGTTACACGTAAGGAAATAGGTATAGTGATTTAAATTTTTATTTTTTTTACAATTTAATTGTTGGATTTAAAAACAAAGTTGCCATCTGCAAGTACAGTATTACTCAATTCAGTTATCATAACGGATGTGGACATTCGATGTTCCCCTGAAGATAATGAACTCTTAGATATGCTGCTGCTGCTCCTCTTATTTGCCCATTGGTTTGGCTCGCCAGGCCAATCCTGAACTTGCATACCTTTCTGTAAGTTAGAAACATTAGATGAGGATTTGGGGCTGTAGGGACTTATTATTTGGTCTTCCTTGGTGTGTTGCTGCTGCTTTTTGAGAGTAAAATGTACTATTTCATTCTGGTCCAGGGCAGTGATCATCTCATTGTTATTACCGAGGTTTCCAGGTGGGGGTTTTTGGAATATTTAGTTTTTTAAGATTGACTAAGCTTGATCTTTCTACTCCTTTTTGAGGCTGCAGTCATCTATATATAGTGAAGACATAGATCATGTGACCAATCCCTTAGGGTAATTGCTGTTTGATGAGTATGGTTCGATGTCTGTGCGCTTAGTTGTTCCAAAATTTTGTTTGTGGAGTCTTATATTTCCAATTAGAAGACAAGAATTTTCAGCAAAGAGGTAATAGAAAAATGTTCCAGTGGCTTAAGATGGTGTAGATATCTGGTCCAGATCTCTGCGAGTCACACAGAATGCTGCAGTATATGGTTCGTTGTACTTAAATATTTTTGTGACTGCGCCATACTTTGAATATGTGGTAAACATATGGTTCATGTGGGGAGGGAACAATGTTTAGACCATCTTTCCTTGACCGCTCCCTTTTTAAGGGTAAACTATGTGGCAACTTTAGAATGGCAGCACAGTAATATCTGGCATTCTTCATGGTAGTGTTCTTCGTCCATTACTTTTCATAGTATATACACATGTGGTTTGGCCTAGACAACAAGTTGTTGCATATGCAAATGATGCTACTCTCTTTGCATCAGTTCCATCTCTTGATCATAGATCTTGGTGTGCTGAATCCCTTAATAGAGATATACAATATATTTAATTTTTTTGCTGAGGTACAGTACTAGAATAAGAAGCGAGTCTAAAATGCTAGGCAAGTTTATTATTTTAGGACTAAATTTCCTCTCTCTCCTTCACTAGCCCACTTGCATCAGCATGTGAAGTTAGCAATATGATCACCAGGGTTGATTCATAGAAATGAAAATTTTTTATCATAAAATTTATTTCTATACTCAACTCGTTCATATATATATATATACCTTCCCTCCCTGCCCACTGACTGGTGATATCAAGAGGATATGAGATTAGTTCTGGTTTGAGATTGAAATGAAAAGCATGTAGTGTACTAATGACAACATTACTGCTATTAAGTGCTAGATTGTCTCATTACTGTACTAGAGTCCTAAGCCTATTAAGAAAGAAAAAGGATTATAAACATCAGGTGAGTATAGAAATAAAAAAAAATTATTAAAACTTTTTTTTTCTTAAATCTATATATGTCTAGTTAAATTTAGTATTGTTATTTTCTCTCCATTCATTTGGCCCAAGCATTTTAATCTTGGTCTCAAAATTAATACTCAATTAATTCACAACTGTGACATATGTTTGGCCTTGATTCCTCAGGTTGTCCACGATAGTTGTGACCTTGGCTGTTTTCCTCTTTTCCAGGTTGTTAATGATGCTTGAATTTAATGAAAAATAATTTATACAGTCTTTTCAAAATTCAACTTGTTCATACATAAATGCAAACCCTTGTTCTTTACATTAGAGTATGATTTCAGTGAAGCCTTAACCTGCCTGTTGAAACTTTTAGCGAGGTGTCAACAGTTGACAGATTGTTGCTATTTGGCAGCGGGGAAGGAGCTATACTAGATATACTAGATATATTTTCAAGAGAGCAATATGACGAGTACATGATCACAAGTCACCGTTCTTTGCTCTTTGTTATTCGTGACCGCTTGTGCACCCTCTCACCTGTTTGCAAGTTGCAATCATACTTTTTAAATATTTAACTTAGCCGGTGAATATATAATAGCTGCTGCTCCAGCGGCTCGACAGAAAACACACACAAAAACTCGCGAGCGATCGCTATGAAGGTTGCGGGTGTGCCCACAGGGCCAACTATCGGCCAGATACCACACATGCATGTAAACAAGCCTTCAATTCTTCTCTGTCGACCTTGACGACAAGACGTATCAATACTCGCTGTATAACCTGGAGTTTTCTCAACATATTTGGTGAAGTACTTCATTTTGGTTTGAGCTTTCGCAGTGCAGGTGTTTTTCCTCAACTTAAACTCTTGAACTCTTTATTGGACAGATTTAATTGTTGATGACTTGGATTGTTTTTTGGACTTTCTTTGACTAATTCAAAATGGCTGACGCTTCACAAGCCCCTAGATTTCGTAAGTGTAATGCTAGGGATTGCAATAGGCGTCTTCCAAAGGCCTCTCTCGACCCACATACTGTGTTTTCTAATTGTCGGGGTAAAACCTGTCAATTAGGAGATCGGTGTGAGGAATGCGTGGGCCTTTCGGAATTCGATTGGCTCGAATACGACAAGTATTCTCGTAAGCTAGAGAGAGATAGGGTAAGGAGGAGTTCCTCTAGGTCAGTAGATTTTTCCTCTCCACATGCCCCTGAACCTAATCCTTCCCCTGTAGTGGTTGTGCCTGAACCCCCTACTGGCACTCAGGAACCATCGATGCGAGACATGTTACGTGCCATTCATGCCTTGGGTGAAAGAGTTGAATCGTTAGCAACAGATCGTAATCAACTCATGGCTGACGTTAAAGAGCTTAAGTGTCAGAGTGCCACAGCGGAAAATCGTGGGAAAGTGATTAGTGCGCAAAGTGTTGTGAACAGTGTTGCGACCGAGGGTTCGTCTGTTCGTGCCTGTCGTTCACCTAGTCTGAGACCTCTTGCAAGCTCCCAAGTCCAGGGGAGAAGTAATGTCGTACGACTTATGGGTTCGAGAGGCCTTGATCAGCGAACAGACGTTCCCTCTATGGTATCAGGCGTGTCTCACCAAGATCGCCCCTACCATAAGACGAGAGAGACCATTTTCTCCTCGTCATCCGAAGGCTTTTCGCATAAGAAACCGTGGAGCAAGGTTTCTAGGCCCCTTAAGCGAAAGTCGGTCCCTTCAGGACAGGTCCAGCGTCCTGGCTGTAGCCATTGGGACAGCTCTGACCCTTTGCAGTCATCGGAAGACTGCTCGCCGCCTAAGCAGCAACGTTACACAGGCTCAGAGAGTCTTGGTGTAGGCAAGGTTGTGCCGTCTCAGACGTTAACCCCGTCTTTTACCGCACCCATTCCCGTTGATCCTAAATGGGTTGTGCTGCAAGACATGCAGATTAAGCTCGCCTCCCTTATGGAAGACTATTCTGCCGATAAGGTTCACGATGATCCTCGCCGCTTAACTCATCGAGATCCTGGCCTTCAGCCGCCAAAACGAGCCTTTGCTCGTCCTGTTGACGTTAGCGTAGCTAAGTCACGTCAGTCTCGCTTTGTAGAGCCTCACTCGATGCAGTCACGTGTTGACTTTCAGCCGCATATGGACGTTCAGCCACTTCCTAATGCTCTTGTTGACGTTCAGGACGTTCGCCAACCAGCGGAGTTGACTTGTTTTGACGCTGAGCGTCAACCACCGCAGTCTAGAGTTGTTTTGACTGCTCAGACTAGGCAGTCAAAACAGTCTCGAGTTGACGTCGAGCGTCCTCCCGCTCCTATTGTTGTTGACAATTCACAGGCTGTCAAACAGTTACATGACGTAGCGTCTTGGACTGCTACTAATGCACCAGTGCATGTGGACTCTGCGTGTCAAGCATTGCCAACCCCTTTGCTTGTTACTCAGCAGTTGTCGGATGAGGATCCTTCAGATGAGGACGTTGCTGACCCTCATCATGATGATCATCCTTCGGATGTAGACGAACCTAGAACGGTTCCTCCATCAATGGACTTTAAGAAAGTCATGTTAATTTTCAAGGAGCTTTTTCCCGATCACTTCGTCACTGTTGCTCCTCGTTCGCCACCGTCTGAGTTTGCTCTAGGCTTACCTGCTAACATGCCAGCCTTTACAAAGCTAGTGCTCTCTCGCTCTTCCAAGAGAGCTTTACGACTTTTAGGCGACTGGTTGGAAACCAGGAGGAGTTTGGGGAAGACGGCCTTTGCCTTCCCTCCGTCAAAGCTCTCGTCTAGATCGAGCGTCTGGTATGCCACGGGAGAAGTTCTCGGCTTGGGAGTCCCTGCCTCTGCCCAGGGTGACTTCTCAAGCCTCGTAGACTCTCCCCGCCGCCTAGCCATGAGACGCTCGAAGATTAGTTGGTCCTCCTCGGACCTTGACCATCTGCTGAAAGGCGTATACAGAGCCTTTGAAGTTTTCAACTTCCTTGACTGGTCTTTGGGAGCCTTAAGTAGGAAAATCTCATCGGCTGATAGAGATGTCTCCTTACTGATTATGTCCTGTATGGATAAAGCCATCCGCGATGGTTCCAATGAGCTCGCCTCCTCTTTTACGTCGGGAGTCTTAAAGAAGCGAGAGTCCCTGTGCTCTTTTCTTTCGGCAGGAGTTACTCCCTGTCAGAGATCAGAACTGCTCTTTGCTCCCTTATCAAAGTTTTTGTTCCCGCAACAATTGGTTAAGGACATAGCTTCTTCACTCGTGCAGAAGGACACCCATGACTTGGTGGCGTCCTCTGCTCGCAAAGGGACTCCTTCTACATCCTTTTCTGCTAGACCCAGGATCGACACTCCGGCGTCCAGATTTATTCCGCCCTTTCGTGGCAGAGCTCCCAGCAGGGGAAGTACTCGTGCCGAGGGAAAGAGAGGAAAGAAGAGAGGAGCCAAGTCCTCACGTGGCAGAGTCTGACTGCCCACAGCCTCAGACAGCAGTAGGAGCCAGATTGAAGAGCTTCTGGCAGGCCTGGGAGAAGAGGGGCGCAAACCAACAGTCTGTTCGGTTGCTCAGAGAGGGGTACAAAATTCCATTTGTACGCAAACCTCCTCTAGCGACTTCCCCCATCGACCTAGTCCCGAAGAAGACAGGAGGTTGGAGACCGGTGCTAGACGTCAGTGCGCTCAACGTCTTTGTTACGAAAACAAAGTTCACCATGGAGACCACGAAATCAGTCTTAGCAGCGGTCAGAAAGGGAGACTGGATGGTCTCTCTCGACCTAAGAGACGTGTACTTCCACATCCCTATACACCCAGATTCCCAACCGTTTCTGAGGTTTGTTTTAAAAAATGTGGTATACCAGTTTCGGGCCCTGTGCTTTGGCCTAAGTCCTGCTCCTCTCGTGTTTACGAGGCTTATGAGGAATGTAGCAAAATTCCTCCATTTATCGGGAATCCGAGCCTCCCTGTACTTGGACGACTGGCTTCTCAGAGCCTCGTCCAGTCATCGCTGTCTGCAGGATCTTCATTGGACATTGGATCTGACCAAGGAATTGGGACTTTTGGTCAACCTAGAAAAGTCCCAGCTGACTCCATCCCAAACTATACTGTATTTAGGGATGGAGATTCGCAGTCCAGTTTTTCGGGCTTTTCCGTCTGCTACCCGAATAGAGCAAGCCCTGCTCAAAGTCCAACTGATGTTGAAGAGAGAACGGTGCTCAGTCAGGAATTGGATGAGTCTAGTAGGAACTCTATCATCCCTGGAGCAGTTTGTCTCGCTAGGAAGGCTACACCTTCGACCTCTCCAGTTCCATCTAGCCTTTCACTGGAAGAAGGACAAGACGTTAGAGACGGTCTCAATCCCGGTCTCCGAACCAGTAAAGGCATGCCTGAATTGGTGGAACGACAATATCAGTTTGAGAGAGGGACTTTCCCTAGCAGTTCAGAACCCAAACCACGTACTATTCTCAGACGCGTCGGATTTGGGTTGGGGTGCGACCCTGGACGGTCGGGAATGCTCAGGTCTGTGGACCTCAAGTCAGAGGAGCATGCACATCAACGGCAAGGAGCTTTTGGCAGTCCACTTGGCCTTGATGAAATTCGAGAGTCTCCTTCGAAACAAAGTGGTAGAGATCAACTCCGACAATACCACAGCCTTGGCGTACATCTCCAAGCAAGGAGGCACCCACTCCCTCACGCTGTACGAGATCGCAAGGGACCTGCTCATTTGGTCAAGAGATCGAGGCATCTCCCTGTTAACGAGGTTTATCCAGGGCGACTTGAACGTCTTAGCAGACTGCCTCAGTCGGAGGGGTCAAGTAATTCCTACGGAATGGACCCTCCACAAGGACGTGTGCAAGAGTCTTTGGGCGACTTGGGGTCAACCCACCATAGACCTCTTTGCAACCTCGATGACCAAGAGACTTCCTATATATTGCTCTCCAGTCCCAGACCCAGCAGCAATACACATAGACGCATTTCTCCTAGATTGGTCTCATCTGGACTTATATGCATTCCCACCATTCAAGATTGTCAACAAGGTACTGCAGAAGTTCGCCTCTCACGAAGGGACAAGGTTGACGTTGGTTGCTCCCCTCTGGCCCGCGAGAGAGTGGTTCACCGAGGTACTTCGATGGCTGGTAGACTTTCCAAGAAGTCTTCCTCTAAGGGTAGATCTGTTACGTCAGCCCCACGTAAAGAATGTACACCTAAACCTCCCCGCTCTTCGTCTGACTGCCTTCAGACTATCGAAAGACTCTCAAGAGCTCGAGGCTTTTCGAAGGAGGCAGCCAGTGCGATTGCAAGAGCGAGGAGAGCTTCTACCATTAGAGTATACCAGTCAAAGTGGGAAGTCTTTCGAGACTGGTGCAAGTCAGCATCTGTGTCCTCGTCCAGTACCTCTGTAGCCCAAATCGCTGATTTTCTCTTACATCTGAGAAAGGTTCGCTCCCTTTCAGCTCCCACGATCAAGGGCTACAGGAGCATGTTGGCTTCGGTCTTTCGGCATAGAGGCTTAGATCTTTCCAACAATAAAGATCTCCAAGATCTCCTTAAGTCTTTTGAGACCTCTAAGGAACGTCGTTTGGCAACTCCTGGATGGAACTTAGACGTGGTCCTAAGGTTCCTCATGTCAGACAGGTTTGAGCCATTACATTCAGCCTCCCTGAAGGATCTCACTCTCAAGACACTTTTCCTAGTGTGCTTGGCCTCGGCTAAAAGTGTCAGTGAACTTCATGCCTTCAGTAAGAACATCGGCTTTTCTACAGAAAAAGCCACTTGTTCTCTTCAACTTGGTTTCCTGGCCAAAAATGAACTGCCTTCTCGTCCTTGGCCTAAATCTTTTGATATTCCTTGCTTATCAGAGATCGTAGGCAACGAACTGGAAAGAGTATTATGTCCTGTTAGAGCTCTTAAGTTCTATTTAGCTCGTACTAAGTCATTACGAGGTAAATCTGAGGCATTATGGTGCTCAGTTAAGAAACCATCATTGCCTATGTCAAAGAATGCTTTGTCATATTTTATCAGATTTTTAATACGAGAAGCTCATTCTCACTTGAATGAGAAAGACCGATGTTTGCTTAAGGTTAAGACGCACGAAGTTAGAGCTATAGCAACCTCCGTGGCCTTCAAGCAAAATAGATCTCTGCAAAGTATCATGGACGCGACTTTTTGGAGAAGCAAGTCAGTGTTCGCGTCATTTTACTTAAAAGATGTCCAGACTCTTTACGAGGACTGCTACACACTGGGTCCATTCGTTGCAGCGAGTGCAGTAGTGGGTGAGGGTTCTACCACTACACTTCCCTAATTCCAATATCCTTTTTAATCTGTCTCTTGAAATGTTTTTAATATTGTTTTTTGGGTTGTACGGAAGGCTAAGAAGCCTTTCGCATCCTGGTTGATTTGGCGGGTGGTCAAAGTCATTTCTTGAGAGCGCCCAGATTAGGGGTTTGATGAGGACCTGTTTGTATGGGTTGCAACCCTTGATACTTCAGCTCCTGGGAGTCTTTCAGCATCCTAAGAGGATCGCTGGGCTTCGTGAGGAAGACAGACTTACAAGGCAGAGTAATCGTCTAAGTCAACTTCCTTACCAGGTACCTATATATTTGGGTTTTGTTATATTGATAACTGTCAAAAACTCTAAGCATATACGCTGTAAACTTAATTAACTCTGGTCTCTACCCACCGCCTTGGGTGTGAATCAGCTATTATATATTCACCGGCTAAGTTAAATATTTAAAAATGATATTTTAATTATAAAATAAATTGTGAAGAAGTCCTTGATTTTTCTTGCAATAACTTCTTAATTAGTCTAGTATCTTACCTCTTCCTTTAGTTTAATATTAATTGAATTTCTCTCAGGAGTTTACTTAAGCAAAGTTACGTGGGTGAGGGATACGAATGCTGGTTTCTTTCTTTACTAGACACAAAAAAGGGGTTCGAACAGGCACTTACAAGCAGTCAAAAACAAAAGCGTGGTTTCTACATTAACACTTAGGGATGAACTCAGACGTCTTGACACTGGCTGGAGAATTTGGTGAATCCTGGTTTAGTTAGGCCTAAACGTCATCTATAGACCTACTGTCGTCGCTGAAGTATGAGCCTTCGTCAGGTGTTGGGAAGGCTGGCGCGAAGTTCTAGACACGCCTTGGTCACTCGGGGACGTCACGCCTCTCGGTCGCTCTGGGACGTCTCGCCAAACGCACTCACAGACACTCAGGTGCGGGCGTAGTAACTTTGTTCGTCGTCCTTCGTTCTCAGGGGTAATTGTTCCCCTGTAATTTCGCGGCTGCTTTAGTATTCTACGTAATCGCCGTCCCTCAATTTGGTATAGGCAGCCGCCACGTGTTGATCGTCAAGGAGACCCGGCAGGTTAAGTAGGTCGTTAGACCTATTATACAGAGTGACTACTAGGAAGAGAGCGAGATGCCGTCTTCTCGTTGCTTATATATGGTCGTCCTGGGCGTGTCAAGCTATCCTTAATCACGTGACTTTTTCCCGGCTTCCACGTCTCATTCGTCTATGTTCCGTTCGACATTCAAGAACGGATCCTGTCGTTTGGGGGGGTTGTTTACGGGAAAGAACCCTGGAGTCAGCGAAATTAGTTGAAAACATCCTACCTAACTCCCGTTCACTCTCCTGTCTCTCCACAACTCTTTCTATATCTTTACAATTACTACTAACTGCATTTGTCTCCCCATCTCTTATTAATTAACAAAACCCACAAATAAAGACATCAATAACATACATAAACCTTCTGCATACGAAACTTACTCAAAAATAAGCATCTGTCTGACACCACTCGGCCAGCTACTAGGATTCTTATAGAATCCTCACATACAACAAAACAACAAACCTATTCTTTAGGTTTCCCAGTAATAACTAGTAGCAACTCATTAATCCTTTCCAATTTTCTGAAAACCAAATACTTCACCACATTATACGTTACCACAGTAACAAGTACAATCAAAAACACATTACACACAGTCAGAAATGGTGCAACATCTTGCTTGTAAAACAGAACATAATCATTATCAAGTGGCATTGCCACATTTTCTACCACTGTTAATTTGTCTAACCGAAAATGATTAATCTTGTTCTCGTAACTCTTTGCAATGGAAGATTGATTTAACTCATAATGCAAAAACACACTTGGTACATAATAGAGATAATCATTTATCACTACTGAGCAAGAATCTGCAAATGACTTCAAGTTTCCTAACTGAAATGTTTGAGTCTTCCCATTACAAGTAACTTCTGCATTTTTAGTACCTTGTACATAAACAAAAATCTCATTACCTAAATGTAATGCCCTGTATGGCAAAGCAAAAGTTTCAAATTTACACTCTCTCATCAACTCATAATTCTCAAAGAAAATACCTTGGATACACGGAAAATTGCTCATAGGTTGTTTAATTTGCACAAAATTGCACATGGATTGACTTTCACTTATCAACACACACTGTTCTAAATCACCTTCTTCTAAAATAATCATCAACAACTTGTTCTTATCCAATGCTAGACGAACCTTCGGATGGTTCCAAATTATTGTTGCATTTCCTATCTTAACTGGGAAAGGATGTATTGTATACAGGTCAAACAAATTCATACCCTTGAAGGGGATCAATACCAACAAATACCCTTTTGTTACTTTCACAGTTGACATTGTGTAATACCAAAATATATCTTCTAGCAAAGGCTTGGAATGGCTATTTACCATACACCAATCGATAATTTCTTTCAAAGTTTTTGGAGAAATGATAGCAGGGCTGAGTATTCCCTTTTGTGCATTTATTAGTCCGTTCACAGATTCCTTGTGATCACCAATCTCGATTTCTACTTCATGAACCAACTTAAACACTTGTTCTATGTCACCTATTTTATCAGAAACATTCACGTTAACTTGATTAATAAATTCCACCATCTTTTTTATGTTCTCTACATTCTTATTATTATTTTCTATTAGAGTACTTATAAGATTACCCTTCTGATTAGCCCATTTCTCGATTAGTTCTACACGATCAGTCAAACCTTTAACATCGTTTTCTGTAGCCACTCCAAACAAAGCACTAAATGCACTTCCTACAAAAGGTAACAAAGATCTCTTGTTTCTTTGAGGCCTGACAATGTCTTCAATTTTACCCTGTAAATTTCTTAATACTTCTACAAAGGCAGAATCACTATGGGTTAGTATGCACTTCCGTAGTTCTTTATCTAACTGGTTCAAATGTTCTTCCCTTTCTAATATTGAATTGACATTAATTTTTACTACAGCAAAATCTGTTAACAGTTCACCTTTTCCATGATTTTGTATCAAGGCCCCACTTTTAATGTCTATTTCGCAAGTGATACCGACCACCAGGGGTAGGATCAGAAGGAAGTTTTTCCACCACTTCCTGTAGAAGTTGAGAGGACCATGGATTAGTTTTTACAACCTTCATATGATTCCAATGGGCATACCTTACATCTAAATTCTGTTCATGTATCAGCTTAAATTTATTATTCCTTTCCCTTTCTAACACTCTATAAGGACCTTCAAATTTGGGAGATACCTTTTCATTTGGTCCTTCCTTTACATGTACCTTTATATATACTTGTGAGCCTATCTTCAGGTCAGTCATGGAACTAGTTGTGTCATAGTATTTCTTATTTACCTGTTGGCCCTTCTCTAAAGATTGTCTGGTTTGTCTTATTATTTGAAAGGTTCTTTGCAGTTTCCAAGCTATATAGTCCTGGTAATCATATGTGTGCCTAGGAGGTTTTGCGTCATCTAACAATGAGTTTGGCAGTCTTTTCTGATAACCATAAAGCAAAAAGTGTGGGGTTTCTCCTACTGTCTCATTTACTGTGTTATTCAAAGTAAACTGAACGTCCTCTAACGCTAGGTCCCAATCTTCTGTAGTTGGACTAATGATAGTTCGCAGTACATCCAGTATCTTCTTATTGGCCCTTTCCACTGTCCCATTTGAACTCGGCTTATAAGGGGTTATCTCGCATTTCTTTATCTCAAAAAATTCACAAAGCTTTTTCATTACCTCACTGGTGAATTCGGGTGCATTGTCCGACAAAAGTACCTCCGGACACGAATGTCTAGTGAGTATTCTGGTCTTTAAAGCTTCTGCAACAGAAACTGCAGTTCTATCTCTGACTGGGACAATTTCTAAATACCGAGTCAAATAATCAATGAATACCAGTATATATTTATTTCCTCTCAAAGTTTTTGGAAAGGGTCCTATATGATCCATCTGAACTACCTCAAAAGGGTTTAAATTACTAGGATATTTTTCTAAAGGAGCTCTGACATTTACATGACCTTTATGCCTATTACAAGTTTGACATTCATTTACAAATTGCTTTGCTTCTTCGCTGCACTTAGGCCAAAAATAATTTCTATTTATTGTTCTCAGAGTCTTTTTGATTCCTGGATGTCCTGCCAACTTGTGGGTATGTGTTAGAGTTAATACTTCTTTAGTCAGGGTGTCAGGCACATATAGTCTAGAGCAAGCACTCCTATCCTTAGCCTTCTTATATAATATCCCATTTATTAATTCAAAATCTGACCTAGAGGTTTCATCTTGTAGCAAATCTCCTATTATTTTCCTGATACTTTCTTGTTTCTCTTGTTCTATTTTAACTCTCTCCAAATCTAAGTCTACGACCTGACAGCTGAAACAAAAAGTGTTAGTTGTGATAATTCTTTCAGTATCCTCTTGTGCTCTAGATAATCCATCTGCTAAAGTATTAAACTTACCTGGAATGTATCTAAATTCTGGAGCAAACTCTAGCACACTAATAAACCATCGATTAAACTTTAAGTTATTAGTGAAAGCTCTTTTCTTAAATAGGTCACAGATGGGTTTATGGTCAGTAAGTACATTTACTTTGTGTCCTAACAAAATGTGCCGAAACTTTCTCAGTGCCCAATAAATGGCTAAACATTCCTTTTCTGTGGTATTGTAATTTCGTTTGGCCGCATTCAGGACTCTACTTGCATAATATACTACCCTCATTCGGGTTTTTGCCTTCTGTAACAAAACTGCTCCAATTCCTGTATTTGAAGCATCACATGCTAAGTAAAATTGCTTGCTAAAGTCTAGATACACTAAGATAGGATCTTGGATTAATTTCTCCTTCAACTTTTGAAAAGCCTCCTCTTGCTCTGCTTTCCATTCAAACTCTACATCCTTCTTAGTTAATTCTGTCAATGGTTTAGCTATAGTAGCAAAATTTTTGACAAATGGTCTATAGTATCCTATCATCCCTAAAAATCTTCTTACACCTTTCAAATTTTGTGGAGCAGGATATTCCACAATCGCCTTTATTTTTCCTTCTTGCATGCGCAATCCATCAGCACTGATCACATGCCCTAAATATTCTAATGATTTCCTCAAGAATTGACATTTCTTAACCTTTATCTTTAATCCTGCCAGTCTTAGTCGTTCTAAAACGATTTCTATGGTTCCGAAATGGCTCTCTATATCTTTGCTAAATATAATGACATCATCTAAATAGACTGACACATTCTCTATGTCTCCTAAGATCTGTAACATTAACCTTACAAAAGTCAATGGAGCTGATGTTAACCCAAATGGCATTACCTGAAATTCTAAGTGTTCCTTATGTGTGCTGAAGGCAGTTAATGGCTTTGATTCTTCGTCTAAAGGTACTTGCCAATATCCACTTAGTAGATCTAAGGATGAGAAGATCTTTGCTCCTCCTAACTGAGCCAATACATCGTTTATTACAGGCATGGGCATCCTATCAGGAACTGTGTTCGCATTCAACTTGCGATAATCAATCACTAATCTGTAACTTCCATCTTTCTTGGAATCAACAACATGGGAGAATTATAAGGTGATTTAGAGGGTATGACCACTCCTTCTTCTTTCATTTCTTCTATCATTTTATCTACTATTGGACGTTGGCTGATGGGTAATTTATAATTAGGTATGAAAAAGGGTTTGGCTCCATCATCTAGGATTATCTTATGTCTTAACACCTCAGTCCTACCTAACCTATCACCTGTAATTGCTATGCCCTGCCTATATTTATTTAAGGTTTCTATTAACCTTTTACGGTACTCAGGAAAATCGGTGTTATCTATCTCCCTATCTATCCCTGCATCAATGTTTCCTATGGTAAAGAATGCTTCCTCCTCTAACGGAATCATTTTGTGTGTAACTTCTATTCCTGTACAAAATTCTGTACCCGCTAACAAATGGAGTCTTTTATCAGAATAATTCATGACATAAGTAGTACAGGCTAATCCCTCCATCTGAACTAATGAGTTATCCATTCTGACATATTCTGGTAATCCTTCTGGGGTCAAGATTACATCATTATTTGTGTGTAGGCGGGTTATTAAATATACTCTAGAAAGAGTATTTGGCAGTAGTACTACATCTCTAGCTAGCCTAAATCTTATTTTGTTTGCATCTGCTGTGCTGATCAGACTTATTTCCCCAGTTTGTACTTGAGTACAAAAACATGAATCTTCATCTCCTCCTTTTTGAGATTCTGTTTCTCTTAAGTGTCTTAATTCTTGTGAATTCAATGTGCCTAGCAGCAAAACTTCTTGGAATTCCCTTTTATCTATTCTCTCAGATTCTCTGTCGACATTTTCCTCCTTAGTATGTGTGCTGCCTTTACAAGAAGTAATTTCCCCCTTTCTGGGTGCAATTGCTAAATTCTCTTCTTTCTCCCTTTCTTCTGATTTTACTTTGATTTCCCTTTCTCTTCCTGAACCGGAGTGTGTTTCAACTATCGAAGCGGTCCCCTGCAAATTGGCCAAATTTGTAGTGGACTTGTCATCAACAAGTTGGAAACAGACTTCCTGATTATTTCCCTTTAGAACTAATCTTCTGTCTTGACAATCAAAAACTATGCCAAAATCTTGCATTGTTGCAAAAGAAATCAAAGCTCGAGCGGGAAATGCTACTTCTTGCAAAACCAAAAATGGCACTTGACACTTCTTCTCTAGCAATTCAATGTTTAAATCTATGGCTCCTACATTGTTAAGCTGATTGCCAGTTATCCCCTGAATTAATGTATCCTCACTCCTAATTGCAGAAATAGGTATATTCAAATAATCAGTTAAGGTATGGAGCCCTATGAGATTTACAGTACTTCCTGAATCTAATAAACTAAGACATTCTTTACCTTCTATCTTGATATTTGTCTTGGGTAATGATTGCTGTCGGAAGGATAAGTATGTTGCTGGCAACGTGGATGTACCTCCGCTACCTGCAACATCCTTCCATTCTTTGGTTTCCCTATTTCCTGGACTCCTATCCTGCTCTTCTAGTCACTTTCTATTACCTTGTTTTTCTTCGGAGTAATTAGTAGGGTTTGAGTTATCCCTTGCCTGTACCTGAGGAGTATTTTCGGAGGGTTTATTATGTTTCTTACCTTGGTACCAACATTCTTGGTCTGTGTGACCTCCTCTTTGACAATACTGGCAATACCTATTCTTTGGTCTAGCTCCCTTATGATGATAATTCCCTCTAGATTTATATGTTTCATTATAATTTCCTCTGTTTTGTTCATTTGACTTGTAAGGGGGCTGGTTATTTTGATAATTTTTATGGTAATATTTATTCCTACCGGTCTCGTTATTTTTATCTTCCCTGTAATTCTGATACCTTCTTTGCTTGGTATTTGCCGAAAAAGTGACCTCTTCAATTTGGGTCTCGTTTTTCTGGATGATTTCCTGGATTTGGCTCAACGTTTTTGTGAGCTTCTGGGCAGGATCTAACTTTAGGTCCTTGAAAGCCTTCCTTTCCCTTTCACCAAAGGCTGCATACAATGTACCGTAGGCCATATAAGTCAAAATTTCATCTAAATCCACCAGTTGGTTATTATCCTCACTAAACTGCATTCTGTCTCCTACCGTGATTGTGGGTAATGACAAAATGTCTTCCTTAACTACTCCTAAATGATTCAGAACCTGGGTATACAAACTAGGCATGGAATCACCTTCAAATTTAGCAGAGTTAAACCTATACAAGTTCAACAACCGATCGGTCTCCTTGGCCGATCGCCACAATAGTCTGCATTCCTCCTTGAACTCGTTGAAAGTGGTAATTTTTTCAAAGGCCTTACCGTTTAATGTAGGGTGAGCATCCCCTACGTCTACGTTGACTAACATCATTGCCTGTTTAATTTTTGCAACATCGTCAGTTATTTTAAAACTAGCGATCCTATTCTCTGTGTCCGCTAACCACTTATCTACACTGTATTTCTCTAACCTTTGTTTGTCGGGATTATCCCTACTTACATTTCCACAAAACCGTGTGGTTTGTGTGATCAGCCCAGCGGAATTCATATCGGCAATATTTGCTCTTACCGGACTCGAACTTCGGTTTCTAGTCAGATTTTGACGTCTTCCTACACTAGCACTTCGCGACCGTCTGTCTGCAGTTAATCTCAAGTCGTATTGATATTGTGTAAGTCTTTGGAAAATATTGTCCAGACTCATCACACAAAAAAAAAAAAAAAAGGAAAAATTAAAACACCAAAATTTTCTTACGAGAGACAAATGCCCTAACTTCCTATTCTATAGAGAGACAGTATTTATACAAAACAAGAGAGTGAACGCAAACATGCAAACTACTCACATATCCATTGGTTCACGACTCCTTTGGTTTCCCTCTGTTTTTTTTTTTCTTGAGATTGTTTTGTATTTCTTTGACACTCAAAAGGGGGTTTCAGCACTTTCCTGAAATAAAGCCAGTATTAGTTCAAACTTAATACAACACGGCACAGTATCCCTTAACGATGCCACCATTTGTGATGAAGTCCTTGATTTTTCTTGCAATAACTTCTTAATTAGTCTAGTATCTTACCTCTTCCTTTAGTTTAATATTAATTGAATTTCTCTCAGGAGTTTACTTAAGCAAAGTTACGTGGGTGAGGGATACGAATGCTGGTTTCTTTCTTTACTAGACACAAAAAAGGGGTTCGAACAGGCACTTACAAGCAGTCAAAAACAAAAGCGTGGTTTCTACATTAACACTTAGGGATGAACTCAGACGTCTTGACACTGGCTGGAGAATTTGGTGAATCCTGGTTTAGTTAGGCCTAAACGTCATCTATAGACCTACTGTCGTCGCTGAAGTATGAGCCTTCGTCAGGTGTTGGGAAGGCTGGCGCGAAGTTCTAGACACGCCTTGGTCACTCGGGGACGTCACGCCTCTCGGTCGCTCTGGGACGTCTCGCCAAACGCACTCACAGACACTCAGGTGCGGGCGTAGTAACTTTGTTCGTCGTCCTTCGTTCTCAGGGGTAATTGTTCCCCTGTAATTTCGCGGCTGCTTTAGTATTCTACGTAATCGCCGTCCCTCAATTTGGTATAGGCAGCCGCCACGTGTTGATCGTCAAGGAGACCCGGCAGGTTAAGTAGGTCGTTAGACCTATTATACAGAGTGACTACTAGGAAGAGAGCGAGATGCCGTCTTCTCGTTGCTTATATATGGTCGTCCTGGGCGTGTCAAGCTATCCTTAATCACGTGACTTTTTCCCGGCTTCCACGTCTCATTCGTCTATGTTCCGTTCGACATTCAAGAACGGATCCTGTCGTTTGGGGGGGTTGTTTACGGGAAAGAACCCTGGAGTCAGCGAAATTAGTTGAAAACATCCTACTTAACTCCCGTTCACTCTCCTGTCTCTCCACAACTCTTTCTATATCTTTACAATTACTACTAACTGCATTTGTCTCCCCATCTCTTATTAATTAACAAAACCCACAAATAAAGACATCAATAACATACATAAACCTTCTGCATACGAAACTTACTCAAAAATAAGCATCTGTCTGACAAAATTTTTGAATATACTTACCCGGTGAATATATAAATTAAAGGCCCTCCCTTCCTCCCCAATAGAGACGCAGCGGGACGAGAAGAATTGAAGGCTTGTTTACATGCATGTGTGGTATCTGGCCGATAGTTGGCGCTGGTGGGCACACCCGCAACCTTCATAGCTATCGCTCGCGAGTTTTTGTGTGTGTTTTCTGTCGAGCCGCTGGAGCAGCAGCTATTATATATTCACCGGGAAGTATATTCAAAAATTTATTTTATAATTAAAATATAATTTTCAAGAACTGTACTGTACTTTTAGTAGTTGCATTTGGGCATATGACTCAAGAGCGGTCACTTGCTATTGCCCTCCTAGTCTTTGGCATTTCACCCTTTGCCAGTCGACCATAGAGCCCTAACCCTGGTGCCTTAACCCCCAATTTTCTTTTATCGAATAGGTTTCGTACGGATAGTAAGAGATATGCACAAGCATACCAATAATACTTTGTCAGGTCAGTGATGCTGACCATCTGGTCAAAGGTATTACCAACACATCAAGAAGAGCCAGTCACCGACTATGAAAGTCAGCGATAAGACCACATTGAGAACACTGCTGTTCTCTCTCTTCCGAGCAGCTTAGTTAAGCAGCGTTGGGGGATGTCCCCCTGGAACACATATGAGCTTAGGATGCCCCTTGAACAGTACTATCATGCAAAGACCAAAGTTTTCCACAATTTTCTCCTCTTCCACTAGAGTGAGATTTCTCCAACAATGCGATGCGATGTGGGAGGATACCTACAGCACGGATAGAGGAGGGAATATCAATCATGCGTTGGAGCTAGGGACTAGGGGCATGCTCCAGTCCTGATACCTCCCCACCCTTCTCTAATTTATCACCTTCACCCTCATTGGTCTACTGTCAGGAATGGGCAAGGTCTTAGTTTTCAGGCAGAGGTTCAGGTCATGCGGCAGAAGGGCGTTCATTGGAGCTCATTCGTGTACCTCAGTGTGGGCACAAGCATGCTTACCTGCGACGGATCCTCAAGCTTCTTCCATCGATTCCTTCTTGTCAAGAAGGCGTCTGGGAGCTGGGGACCGGTCATAGACTACAGTTGAAATAGAGATTGCAGCCATGGTCAGGCAAGCATTCACACTGCTAGACTTCATGGTTACAATAGCTCTCAAAGATGTATACTACTAGAACCCAATCCATCCTGCCTTCAGGAAGTACCTCCAGTTCTTGGTAGTGAACTAGGTATACCAGTTCAAGGTGATGTGGCTCAGGTCATCGCATTAGGCCCCAAACAGAAATTGGTATACCTAGGCTTGAATTTAGATAGTCTGAGGGAAAGTACTCATCTTCACTGGATCTTAAAACAAAACTCTCAGCAAGCTCATCAGTTGCAGAGATTGTTAGTACACCTATAGTCTCCTTCGAGTGCCTAGTTCTGAAAAACACAACTTCAGCTGTGGTCCATTCAGTGACAACGCAAGGCCTTCTAGTCGAAAAGGAAGATCCATCCTGGAATGATGTTTCAATAGAGGAGATTAAACACAGATCCTGATGGATGGCTTAATGACACCAACTTCCGCAGGGACCCAGACTGTTCCCCCCTCCAGACCATACTGTGTGCTGGTCCCAGATGCATCAAGGGAAAGTTTGGTAGCCCACCAGCTCCAACATGGATTTCCACATTAACATGCTAGAGTTCAGAGTTACCTTCCTCACTTTCCAGCATTCTCAACCGCTCTTGTGAGGCCACTTGGTGGCGTTGATCAGGAACAACACCTTCGTACCGGCATACCTAAACAAGAAGGTATGAGTTTCTGGCAATCTCCTTATCGGCCTTCTTCATCCAGGGCAAGGGAAATATTCTGACAGGCAACCTGATCAAGTGAGATAGCTGGATATGAGTGGTCTTTAAATCCTTGGACACAAACAAGATAACGGCTTTTTCAGGTTCACCAATGGTAGACCTTTTTGTGTCGTCCCTCAACCGGAAATCCCCAGTACACTGCTGCTGCCATAACAGAACAGGAGGTGGCCTTCAAGGATGCCTTTCGATATCTATGGGACATCCTCAGGTCTATGCTCTTTCCCCATTTTTTGCCTGTAAAGTAACGTTCTCAACAGGATCAGATTGACTCGCAACCTCAATGTGGCTCTCATTGGTCCGCTGTGGTCACAAGTAGTGTTACCCTGTCCTTTCAATGCCACTGTTGTGGGTTCTGAGAGAGCTGCCTCCCCTTCCAGACCTGTTGTGACAACCACACACTAGGATCTTTCACAATTCAGTGGAATCACTACGCTTTCACGTTTGAAGGTTAACTAGCATTTCACGTAGAGAGGCTTTTGAGAAAGGTTGCAAAACAATGTCTGGATACCTCAGGTCCTCCTCCTTGGTTTATCAAGCCAAATGGACTATTTTCTGTGGTTGCTATCATGCAAGGGATGTCTCTCCCCTCAGAGTCATTAGACCCCTGATATCCTTTTTTTACTGTATCTCCAAAGGGGGAAAATCTGCTCAGTATAAGCAATGAAAGGCTATTGCTCAGCCATGTCTCAAGGGTGAAAGGGGTTGATCTTTTCCTCTTCGGTAGAGCTGTCTATATGCATAGGAAGTTGTGAACAGGCCTGGCCTCTGTCGGAAGTGAGACCACTGCCATGGAATGTGATTGGAGTTCTCTAATCCTTATGGAGACTTTGTAGAAGTACAGTACTGTACTGTCTTGATGGACTGTAGCTTAAGTTGAAAATGGTCCTTTGTACTCGCTCTGATGTCAGCCAAAATGGTAAGGTTAGGTTTATGGCTTCTCCTACATCGCATACTCAAGAAGATTACTTCTGAATGAGAGTCTTGGCCACTTACCGGTGCAAGGACCACTCGGACCCTACCACTTTACCCATTCTGCTGAGGCCGTCGGCCAGGACGTTTCTCTTCCCTGGGATGAATCTGGCCGAGATCTTGACCTGCTCTATTTCGGCCCATTCCAGAAACTCCGTGAGGTTGCACAGCTCCTTTGATTTCAGTCCTCCTTGCTTCTTTATGTAGGCCACCACCGTGGCGTTGTCGCACATCAGTGCCACGGTGTTTCCCCGGAGCCGATGGACGAACTCTAGGCATGCTCTTCGCACTGCCATCATTTCTAGTATGTTTATGTGCAGGTTCTTCTCTTCGGCTAACCATCTTCCTCTTGCTGTGCTGTCGAGGAAATGAGCACCCCAACCCTCCTTGGATGCGTCCATGAACAGGAGCATCTCCGGAGGGTCGGCTGTGAAGGGCATCCCCTTGAGGGTGTTCAATCTGTCGTGCCACCACCCTATGACTTCCTTCGTCTCCTGGGACATCGGGACCACCTTGTGCGGGGAGTCTCTCTGGTTCCAGGTCTCCTTCAGGTTCCATTGTACTCCCCTGAGTTTGAGTCTCCCCTGTGGGACTAGCTTCTCTAACGACACGAGGTGGCCTATCAGTCTCTGCCAGTCCTTGGCTCTCCTTGGCTAGTCCGACAGGAAGGGCCGCAGGATCTGGTCCAAGTTGTTCAGTCTCTCCGCGGAAGGGAAGGCTCTCGCCAACCGGGAGTCCAGGACCATCCCGAGGTAGTTCATCCTGGTGGAGGGTATCAGTTGGGACTTCTCCAGGTTGATGATGATACCCAGGACGTTGCAGAACTGGCGGAGCTTCGTGCCTTGCTCCCTCAGTACTTCCCCCTGAGGCTGAAAGCAACAACCAGTCGTCCAGGTACCGAATCAGGCTGATGCCCGGTTCGTGTGCCCAGGCTGAGACTGTTGCAAAAACCCTCGTGAAGACCTGAGGGGCTGTGGACAGACCGAAGGAGAGGATCTTGAACTGCAACGTTTGGGTACCCCATTTTACCCTTAGGTACTTCTTGCTGGAGAGGTGAACAGGGATTTGGAAGTATGCGTCCTTGAGGTCTATGGACATCATGAAGTCTCCCTCCCTCGAGGCCGCTAGGACCGACTTCGGAGTGTCCATCTTGAAGTCGGTCTTGCACACGAACCTGTTGAGGGCTGAGAGGTCTATGACTGGTCTCCAGCCCCCTGTTGCTTTCTCCACCAGGAAGAGTCTGCTGTAGAACCCTGGACCCTGGTTCTTGACTGGTTCTATTGCCCCTTTCGCCAGCATCGCATTGACCTCCTCTTGTAGGGCTGTCTTTCTCAAGGGGTCTTTGGGTGCCAACCATTCCGCGTGCAGATCTGGTATCAGAGGTGGGGGGTCCGCCAGGAAGGGCAACCTGTACCCTTCTTTCAGAACTGTTACAGTCCGCGGATCCGATCCGTGGTCTCGCCATGCTTGCCAAGAATGTTTGAGGCTTCGGCAGGAGTAGGGAGCCTCTCTCCCTATCTCCTTCGAGAGGCGCGGCCTGAACGACCTCTTCTGGCGGCCTGAAGGCTGAATGTGCACAGCAGGCGTTCCTCTAAGGGGGCCTGCGAAGGCTGCTGCCAGGACGTAATAGAGGCGTCTCTTGTGGGCTGGCTAGGTGAGGCGCGAGGAGGGAGAGGGACGTCGGAGGGTGTCCTTCTATGGGCAGTCTTCTCGCCGGAGTGGGTCTGGGTTCTCCCGCATCCTTTAGCTTCCTGACCCTTTCTACCGTCTCCTCTACCGCCTTCAGGGGGAACACTGAGTCATCCCACAGTGGCAGGCTCCTCAGGGACCTCGCTTCTCCGTCAGGGAGCCTCCTGACGAGCTTGTTGAGCACAGTGTCCCTCTTCCGCAGTATCCAATTTGCGGCCTGCGAGATGGATTGGTAGGCGAGGAACTTCAGGGCCTTGCCTCCCGAGCTAATCAGTTCCTTCAGCAAGGTCTGGTTCTCCGGGATTGCGAGGTCGTGCGAGGCTTGGAACCCCACCAATCCAGCCACGATGACACGTGTACCAGGTCCTTGGCCAGCTCCTCCATTATGGACGTTTCCGCAGGGGAGAAATAAACTGGGGCAGTGGTAGCCCTCTCCTCTGCTGCTCTTTGTCCCAGGATGGCGACTGCTGGCTCCACCGTACAGGGACCTGCGCGGCGTCCTTCGGGAAGGTAGAGCTGGCTCTGTGTCTTCAGGCCCTGGAGAAGTTTGGAGGCGCACTGGCTCTTGGGAGCTTCCACGTGGTTGGCCACGATCCTGTCAACGTGCGCCATGCCCAACTTAACATCCCTAGCTAAAGGAAGGGCTAGCGAGGGCCTCTGTTGCACAGGTGCATCCACCAGCCTGCTGAGGCTCGAGAGCCAGACTTCGTCAGTGGAGGCCTCAGGTTTGCCAGCCTGTGGTGGCGCCTAATGAGGCCTATCACCCGCCTGTAGGCCGAAACTTCTGCTACCAAACCTTCTACATCGTCCTCTACATTCTCCGTCGGATGCTCAGGTGCTCGTGACGGAGGACCTCCGACGGGGGGAGCCGCACGGGGAGGAGGCATCTTCTTGGAGTAGTCCAGTCTCGGCGGTTCAGGGTGTAGACGGGCATCGCCATAGGGACGGAGGCCTCCGTCCTGGATTTCTCTCTTCTTCTGGAGGACCAGGGGTCTGGGGGCTTGCCCGTCGAGGAAAAGTCTCTCTCTCGTTCCAGACGATTCGTCGTAGATTTTGAGGCCGGGACACGGCTGCCAGACCGAAGGGGCGACTTTCTCCGCTGGGCAGATGGAGTCGGAACCTTCGCGGACTTATGCCTGTCCCTTGGGGCCTGAAGAGAAGACTCCCTCCGTCGATCATACCTGCTGCTAGTGAAAAATCTTACTGGTGAGCGGGACCTAGGGAGCCATCCCGAGGTGCTCGGTACTGCTGAAGCCCCCAGGAGTGGGCTACGGGGTATGGCGACAAGTACCCATTCTTCCTCTGGCGAGTCGCTTTTCTTATACTTCCTTCTGGGGGATCTAAAGCGCCTACCCACGTGGCGGGATCTGGAACGGGAACGTGAGCGAGACAGTCTCCTGCGAGACCTATCTCGCCGTCTCCTATGGTCCCTCGGGGCTCCGTCTTCCGAGGAGTAGAAGTAGGCCTCGACCGAGGAGCCCGAAGACCTGTAGGACCACAGTGAAGGGCCTGAGTCGCGCCGTGTTGCTGGTGGGTCCACATGGTGTTCGGTCGGCGACGAAGGCTCCAGGAAGACGGACGGGAACGTAGCTGAAGGCGCTGGAGGGGAGCAGAGGAGCTCCTTGCTGGGGAACCAGGTCTCAAACTCCTCTTCCATCCTCAGGGGAGATCTGAAGGGCGTCTTCGGAGGCGCCCACGCGAGGGGGTCTGACGGCGGCACCCTCGGCTGCTGACGCAGCTGAAAAACCTGCCCAAGAGGCGGGAGAAGAGGCTGCAGCAGTTTTACCCCACACAGGATCGTCCGACGAGACCAGGGCTCTGTCCCCCAAACACACTCCCGTCCCTCCCTCAGGCCCCCCACTTCCCTGGATCGAAGACACAATGCCACTGTCAGGTAAATCAGACTCAAGGGCCACAGGCCTCTTTCCCGCAACAGACTTACCTCGACCCCTATACTGGGTAGGGGAAGGCGGCAGAGAGACTCTGTCCGAAGAAACGCCGGGCGAAGCGAGAGGCGAAGGGACACTCTGTTTTCTAGGAGATAGAGACCTGAGCAAGCATGCTCTCTGACCCTGGGTCGTCTCTGGGCGCGTATCACACTGCCAGAGGTTACCCCGCATAGAAAACGGGAGTAGGGTAAACTACACAAAATTCTGGTCGGTTGGGAGGAGATCCCAGATCCTCCTAAGAAAGTAGTTCGAGGCAAGTACTCTGAGTTGGAACAATTGTATTTTTCCTAACTATACAAAGACAAGTTCTTTACACACCTGCCAACACCTAACCCCGTAAGTCCCATCTGGAATCACAGTGGTTTATCAGCGAGGCACACAACCCTTCCGCTGCTAACTGGTAACAATCATTCAGCTGTTGACACCTTGTAATAAGTTTCAAGTCGGGTTCCAGCTTCGCTGTTATCATAAGTCAGGTTTGTATAGTCAGGGAAAATACAAATCACTTCAAAATTGGTCATATTGTATTGATAAGTTCTCACGTTATGTTACACTAAAGAGGATATAAGTCACGTGAACATTACAATAATATTTGTATAGTGCTTTGCACTTATATATTTCTTATTTTGAATATTTTCATTACAGCCATTGATGGAATTGTACTTCGAAGTTAAATCACAAAATTGTACCAATTTACGATTAACTGAAACGTGGTTACGTCACTATCAAGTCCTGCCTCAGCGAACACATCCTGAAGTGAATATGTCGGGTGGTGGAGGATACCTTCTTTATGGTACTCGTATATCCAAAGAGTAATTATATTTTTGTAATGTTTCATTAAAAAAAGTTTCTAAATAAAGTTTTTAGCCAGTTGTTTACAATGTATATTGAATTACCTTTATCCTCTAATGTTCATACAAAGAACAAACTCATTAATTTCAAAATTCCTTAAAATTTCAAAATTCATTAATACCAATCTTGATAAAAAGACTGAGCTCAAAAGCTTAAGTGGTATAATGACATGTTTTTTTTAGGGGGGTTAGGGGGACAGTTTCTTTAAATTTTAAGACTAAATTTGTTCCTATACAAACACAAACCATAGTCCTTTAATAGGAGGAGGATTTTGGCGAAGCTAGAACGGCAATTTAAAAGTTTTACGAAATGGTTGTAGTCACTGGCGGGTAGAGGGCAAGTGCTGCTCATCCGTTGGGCAGCAAAGCTCTAACTTAGCTAATACATACATGATTTCTTGTTACCTCATCTGGCTGTTTTAAGTCATTTGCTTTTTCTTTTCGATTGATTAAATGTGCTGGTATAAAGTCATGTTCGAGGGTTGTACGAAAAGAAGACGACAAGGATATGCAGTCGTTTCCTGGATAAATTGTAAATTTGACAACTAATTGTGCATACCTACCATTAACCACATTATGCATGTTTCTGCTGGATTGCACTTTAGTTGCTGTCATTCCATTGCTAGTGTGGCCTTACGACAACGAATTTGGCATACTTTAGACATCACTAGTTGCTACCTCGCGTTTAATGGACAGGGCGCCACTCTTATCTCCCTGCAGTGTCTTTCTGATCCCTGGTGAGTTGTCTCTGCTCCTCCTCCTTTTCAGCATCTACTCGAAAAAAGAACAAGTAGAAGAAATCCTTGAACATGGAGGGATGGGGCTTACTGAAAATATACGCCACATGGAATACATTCAATTGGTAGTCAGGCTCTTATCAACCTAATGACAAACACTGCTGCTTGCTATTTAGAGGCTAAAGCACTAATTAACCTCTGAGCGTGAAACTTTTGGGCATTTCGACCTCTAAAGGAGAGTCCAATCTTCAAACTGTTGTCCATCTTTCTCATCAGGATATCGCTTCCATATCACTTCGGTTCCATGCTCAGACCAGTATGTGAGAACTCTTAAGGAGACGATTCTACTGAGGTACACATTGAGAAGGGGGAGGATGAGCCTGGAATGTCATAGACCCTACAGCTGCCTATTCAAGCCCAGTGCCAACAGAAGCGGAAATTCCAGAGACAGTCTATATTTCTGAAAGTCCTTATATTCTTGCACGAGTACAATGATGTTAAGGAGGCTACTATGGCTCCTGTGGGGGAGGGCTGACGCCCACTGAATGGTCATTCACCCCCCAATTTGGCCAGTCCATGAAAGAGGAGTAAAGGAAGGAAGGGAAGGCTTTCGTTGACATCCCCGCTTTCCGACAGCTGCCGCTACTTGGGGATGCATGTCTAGCCATTGAGTAATGTGGCTGGTACACAGAGCATATAGCTGGGTGGTGGAAGTCCTCCGTGACGGATACCACCTAACATTTTGTAACTTTGCGCCTCCCCACACTTGCACAGTGATAACTGACGATGTTCCAGACCTACCTTGTGGAATCGCTGGAAGCTCTAGCCCTAGCGGTAGAGGTGAGAGCGATGTAGAGGATGAATGCACTTAAAAGCTGTCTGAAACGGTTTTCCAGGCTTTTACAGTCAACTCTTCCTGACATATGAGTCACCTAGTGGCTGGAGACTGGCCATCAATCTCTGTTGAATAAGTTTGTGCTCCAGATACCATTCAAGGTGGAGGCAGCAAACGTTGCACTTCATGCGTGTGTTTAAAGGAAGTGTATAGTTTGACACAGGAGTTCTGTCACACCTCCCTCTGAAGAAATGTACCCTGTCAGTGAGTAACCAAATAGATAGTGTAGGAAGAGATTGAAGAGGTGGTGGTAGGCTTGGCTAAACACTTGAACCTCACCGTGTAGTAAGGGTGTGGCTTGGTTTACTTCTTCAGAGTGAGCAGACTGCAAAGAGCACTTTGCTACCCGCTCCATGTTTCATCTTCAGCCACCGAGAATATCACTGATAGAGATGCCAACTTGTCTAATGACAAAAATTCCTATATCCAATTGTACCTCTGCTTCGTCCCGGGAGAAATAGTATACCAGTTCAGAGCTGTGTGTTTTGGATAGTCTGCTACATGGTCCCTACTTGGGCATACTCATATGGGATTTGTTTGGCAAGGTATCTTGATAACTAGCTGATTTTGTCCTTCTCGAGAGGTACTCTCGGATTGAGACCGAGTTCTTTCGCTTTGTTGTAATCTAGAAACTGTGGTCAATCGGGAAAAGTCCTGTCATCATGACCAAGCACAGGAGTTAGTAATAATTAATGTATACATATGGACACGGAGGTAGCCAGTCTTCCGGCTTAACAGTGTCAACATCTTCCAGAGATAGCTTTCCCTGTTTCCTTATTGGAAGAGCACGTTCCATCAGTGATAGCTTCAGTGGTTCTAAAGTTTCCCTGGTCAGCTACCACCAATACCACTTACCATCTGGTTTCAGTGGAACACATAGTATAGGATGAGCTAGTCTGTTGGCTGAGCAACAATTAACTAAATCAAGGGACCCTTCTCAACACCTCACCTCCAGAAATGCTGCTGTTCACAGATGCAACCAGAGAGAGATATGGTGTGCACCTGAGAAACCGGACAGTCTCAGTGTATGGTCTTCAGAAGAAAAATAATTGCATATCAACCTCTATCCACCTACTAGACATGAAAACAGCACTGATAGCATTATAAGCTTTCCAACAGTTTAATAAAGCATTTGTTAGTGTTGATGAAGAACAACACTACCGTTGTGGCCTACGTCAAGAAGCAAATGGGCACTGTTTCACAGACAATTTGCAAGTTGGAAAGCAGGTGAATACTTCAGCAGTAGACTATGTGGTAGAGATATTACCAAAGTTCATTCCAGGTAGGAGAAATATTCTAGCAGACATGCTCAGTTTCAGGAATACAGTGTGTGGTCCGAAATTTTCCCTACCTCTTTACATGATAAAAAGGATTTCTGCTCATAGGGAATCACCATCGATCGACCTGCTGATCACCAAGTTGAACAAGAGACTTCAGTATTCTGCTCTCTAGTACCAGACTGGTTGGCAGCATTTGAAGATGCCTTCCAACACTCCTGGCACGATCTAGACGCATACGCTGATTTACCAATTAATCAACACTGTTGATGACATCATCTCTAAGGATGTCTGATGGGTTCCAAGTGGCCAGACGCCAAGTGATATCCAGATCAGTTGATTTCCTCATCTACCTTTGTCAGTTTTCAGGGTGAAAGGTTATTGCTCGACCTCGCCCAAATTTCAGATTGAAGGGCTTACGCCTCTCTTCCTTGTGAGAATTCTCTAAACTCATTAGGAGCTTCGAACAGTCTTATCCTCATAGGGAACCTAAGCTGTGGAATGTCATGGGACTTGTCAGGTCTCTCAAGCGAGCTTGCCAAGAGATAGGCATCAGATAGGGATCTGGACCTCAAGACTATCTTCCTTCTCCTAATCTTAGCATTAGTGAAGCGAGTAGGCAAGTGGCATGAGCCGCAAGTAATTATCTCCGTCACTGTGGTTCCAGAGTTCGAGTCCAAAACCTAAAACCCATCCATTCACAACTTCCAGTTTTAGTTCTTCATCTCTAACTTGCAAGAAGCATCCAGCAGGGATCAGAATGACTTACTTTTCCATTCTGTGACGGCGTTAGATGTTTCCTAAAAAAGACCTCAGAGCTTCAGGCAAATCACCATACTCTTTCTTAGCACCGGAAGGATAAAGAAATGTTGATCCTGCAACCAGTAAAGGGACACAAGTCAAGAGATATCTGATCAACCCTAGCTTTCAAGAACCCATTTGGGGTGCAAATCTTGGGGCAATAGTCTAGAAACAACAGACAACCTGCTTTGCCAGCTGCCTATGGAAGTATACCCATAAGTCTACATACCTAGTTCGTTTCATGGGTCAAGAAGGATCTTGTCCAAGATAATAGGCGCGACTTAAGTCCAGAAGTAGAGGTAAGAATTACTGGCCTTCATTTCCTCTCACTGGGGGTGCAGCTGTTTTGCTAAACCAGATGCTAGATGCAGGCAAGCTCCACTAAAGAGCAACTGTCCTTTAAAAGGACTTCCACCATTCTCCCAGACAAGCGGGAGAATGGAAAAAATTGTATGAAAACCTATTTCTTTTAAATGACAATACATTCAGCTACCATATAGCCTACACAGAAGTAGATTCTTCCCCCAGCAACATCTTTATGCCTATGTCATTAGGAGGTTGACACCAGAGTCATCACTTCAACTTCTTTTACAGGACAAAGTGCCTTGATATCTAGGGAAAGATAACCAGCCAGTTTGGTCCTAAGGACTGCCTACTTTCTAAGGGCAAATTTCCTATAAAAGGACAATGTTTCATATTCATGTAGGAACAAATTACATATTTCCAAAGTAAATTGTATTTTTCCTAACTATATAAACCTGAGTCAAAATGGGATCTTCCCTGACTGTCAGGTGGGCAAGGTTTACCCTCCACTCACCAGTAGCTACAACCACCACCTCATTAAACATTTGAAAGGCCTTTAAAAAGCCAGTTCAGCTTCACCAAAATAATATTTCTATTAAAGGACTCTGGTTTATTTAGTTAGGAAAAATGGATATTAAAAGTAATAAACCAATAATTGAAACTAAGTCATTTCTCTACATTTTCTCCAATTTTCAAATATTCATATGGCAAGAAAATCTGTTAAGAAATGCAACTGTACTAAAACTGTCAAATAGTAAATCTTACTTTTGAATTAATTTTCTGATCAATTTGTTTTATTTATATAATTTTGGTAAATACAGTAATGCTTACCACATACCTCAACTCGCCAGACTTTAGTGAGACTATTAGATAGCTACTAGCAACATGGACCGGTTCCCTGCAAATATAAGTTTTACGGAAATGTCTTAATCAACTCGGAATAGTCACACTGAAATATCTCACCTGATGACGAGACTGGCAGCTACTTTTGGGGAGATACTGTATTGCCATTTAATACCTCCTAGATCTTACCTATGGCAAGGGGAACAGGTGAAGTAATCATACCCTTCTACTGAGCCTCTATCTTCAGTTTCCAGGACGATATCATCTCATGCTCTCATAACTGCCCTCTCCCTCGATAGATGTAAATTCTACTTTAGGGATGCAATCTTCTCGTGAAGTTCTGCTTCCATCTCCTTCACCAGCTATATGTCTCCTGTTTTCAAAGCTTAAACACCCAATTTATCACACTGAATGAGGACTTGTTTCAAGCTAACTTGGCTGGCATCCTAGAGTACTTCTTGAGGAGGAACAGGGATTTAATCTTTAGTTTATTGTTGTGACTGGCAGCTGTTTAATAGTGAATAAGATAACCCGTGATTAATTAATTGTACAATATTATAAAAGTGCAGTTGTTTGAGTTTGGTAGAGCAAATTCTGATGGATCAAAGAAAATTTATAAATTAATTTAATGGCACAAACATTAAAGTAAGTTCATTGCTGTACCTGTATTTTTAATAACACTTGCATGAAGAATTGAAGATTTATGTCCCTTCAGTTTCAGTAACATATTTATTGCCTTGATCTCCATTACATCTTGACCTTGCACGCATGAGAACTAACCAGTTTCAGCTCAGAACTTGGCAGGATTAACACATGGAACTTAACTGACAAGGTGCCCAAACTGGGAGGAATAAGAAAAAGTATATGGGAGCCAATGGCAGAGGCCATGGCAAACTGGGCAGTATTATAATACCCACATAGTTACGGCTAGGATACTTTGGATGAAAGTCATGGATGGTCAAGTATACTATCCAAGTGACAGGCTCTCTAGTAGGAGGCAGCCAGGAATAGATAAGGAAACTCCAAAATTTAACCTTGCTGAATGAATTGTCAGTGTCTACACTTCTATTCAAAGACACAGTTAGTAGATAAATAAGATACTCAAGACACAGTCACTAGAGAAATGATAGGCTCTAGACAGTCATTAGAGAAACAAAACTCCAAACAAAATCAGTGGAGAAATGAGAGGATGAGTTCTAGAGGTATTTGCAATTTACTAGCACAGCTTGCATAACTGTTAACAGAAAGAAAGAACTTTAGAAAAATTCTATAAGGAAGATATACAATTAAAGCTATGGCTTCCGCGTGCTCAAAGGATCATAATGCTACCAGAACAGAATCAAAGCAGGCCATATACTTTGCCATGATCAGTGGGTAAACCGACAGGCTATAGGTACCGGAAGAGAATGTATGCACATGGAGCACCTGTCAGAGATACCTAGAAGAGGAAAACCAAGTTGTCATGTGTTGCTTGAGCTGCATACTTGATGTAGAATCCTTGATGATATTCATACAAGCTGGCACTGGATTAGTTATTTGGATAAAGGCTGCATTACTTTATCTAAACAAGCATCTTAGTGGAAGTGCCCACCCAAAATAAGAATTTACATCAACTTCTGAGTTTAAAGAAGCCACATCATGGAGGTAGTATTACAGAAAAGTGGGTGAAGAGGACTTATTCTGGAGGTCCGTCCATGAGTATGTAACAACTTATGAAGCTTTAATAGCCACAAAATTATAATTTGTTCATCCTAACAAAATTAAACTAAACCAAAACAAATTACTAACGACAATAATTAAAATTACCATTACAGTATAATGCTTTTTAAAGAAAAAGGAACATACAACAAGTGGCTTATATTTTTTTAAATTATAATTTGTACACTTAAATAACAGAAACTGTGGGTTGTCAGCTTCAGCTAATAAACAAGTTTAATCAGTCATACAATATTTACATGTACATTGGTTTACACTTAAGTAAATTAAAAATCTATATAGTTCAACATTACATAATGTCCTAATAAATGCATATGTTTCATTTAACATTAATGTAAACACACCAAAATGCAAGAAAATTAATCTTTTATACAATCTGCAATTATAACCTATCATATACAACAGACATGAACATTTTAAAATCTTAAATATTATCCTCTATTAGTACTATTTAAATGAGTCTCTTTAAACCCTTAACCAATTTAGACTTTGAAATCAATTAAAGCTGGTCAAGTTATATATACCATAACAATGTTTAGTACTTTCAACATAATCTCTATTATGGAAGACTGAAAAGAGGAGTGCAAACTCCCACAATTAAAATAGAGATAAAATTTTATTATTTCAAACTTCTGTTTTGTAAAAACAAAAAAAGTAACTAACAAAATCTAGAGGTGTTATTATTTCAAGAGCCTGAATATGAAAAACCCTGGTATTTGATGTGTATACCAAATTCCAAAACCCCTTATTATTTGAAAGACTGCTCTTATATTTTCAGTTTCCATTATTTTAAAAATCACAGTTGACAATTCGGATAAGCACACTTTGTGATTTTATTACTATGTTTCTTGTAATAATATTCCAAGTAGAAATATTTATTATTAGACTGTTGTCAAGCAATAAGAAATATAACTCATCTTGGGATTACATACTTGATTAGGTAAGCTATTAATGCAAACATATTTGATAGAAAAATCATATACTTAAGGCTCATTTCATTTACGGTAGACATAGCTTTGGCTTGTTCATCAGTATACAATTATTAGGCTTGGTTGAACTGCCTTGCAAAGTGTCAAATGAACACCTAGAAATCTATAAATAACAGGTCAGGAAAAAATAGGCCTCACCACTATACCGTATAACCTTCGCAAAGAACAAATCATTATTATTTTTATTACAAGCCAAGTCTCACACTAGTTGTTAGAGCATAAGACTACAAGTCCTATGGAAATGATAAGAGAGATTGTATGTGAAATGTATTCCAGTTAGAAGGTTTGTTCTACAAATATAGTGGTGCCTTTAAAATTAATCATAAACCTGAAATACTTTCCTGCCGTACAACAGCTCTCATGTTATCCGTCGCTGCCAAGTTACTGACTAAATGGCGAGATAAACAAAAGTGTTCCTCTTGGAATAAAACTAGTTTATAATCAACACAAAACTAAAGAAAGCAAGTTAAAATCACAATTAGAAAAATGTCTGAATTAACAATAGATTATCTACAGCAAGATGTTTGCCTGTTTATGGCAAGTTGAAAATTACCTGGAGTTGACAGAAATCCATCGCTTGACATATGAAAGCAACAATATAATGACATAAGATATTACAGTAAAAAAAATAGTCCTCACATTTCAGGAAAAAAATGAAAAATTAAGCAAAATTATCAGAGTAAAAATGAAAAATTAAATCAGATATTCAATTAATACTCTTGAATCAAAGAAATTCAGACAAGAATTTATGCAAGCAGTTTTAGAGTTTATTTAAAACTATTAAATTTTAAGACAGCCAAAAATTGTTGCTTAATAAAATGTATGAATTGGATCAATTAACACATTCAAACAGTTTAACCACCAAAGTTAAAATTATATCAAATATCATTCAATATATCACAACTTAGAAAGAATTATTGACAGGATAAAATGGAAATTTCTGTCTATATTCACTGAGGAGAAAAATGTGAACTAAGCACACGCTTTTATTGTCAATTGTATAATTGTTCTTTTGCATTCTGCTATACCATAGATAAAAGAGCATTAATAATTATAATAGAATTACTGTACTTCAATATGGCTTACTTTTTTCCTCTAATAGGGAACACCACAATCTAACATTTTCAATTTTTTAAACTTCTATTCCTCCACAAAGCCTAAAACACATTAGATTTGTTTCTTAATGCCTAAGAGAACAGGGATCCAGCATATTTTAAAATTTATACTGGTATATGACCTATGGAATGAAAACTTATCTATTGGATTAAAGGGAGTATGAAAATAAATTTGGAAAACCCTCTAAAAAGCCCTTCAAGTCACTAAAAAATAAATCATTTCTGTAGGTTATTAATAATCTTGACTGTTCACCATATTAAAGACAGTTCTAATGCAACAAATAATGCATTACTAAGAAAATAAAATGAACATCATTAAATATTGCAGCAAATCCTACACCAAAAGGTTGGGATCTGTCAGGTTAACTTGTGTAAGTGGGATTTTATATCGTATATGTCCTTTTATGTGTTGGTCATATTTGTAGGCGTAAGAATAATTTCCAACTTTGAACTTGCACATACAAATGTCTGTTTTTGACAAGCAAATGTTGCATGATAGCTTTTCTTATTTAATATAAAATTGCTAAATATTTTAATTTGTATATAAACAATATACCTTTATATATAACACCTGTCAGAACAACAATACAGTATAGTATCATGTAGTAAACTTGTCATTTTAAATTATGATTTCTTCTGAAATCTAACAAAAACTGCAAACATTTCTCATGGAGATGTGGCATATTTACAAAAGTGGGGCATCTGCTCATGAAAGAGAATTTCCTTCATATTACACAATTTACTAACTGTAGAAAATAGCAGTTGCTTGAGCTCGGGTCCATCTATATATCTCTTATTGCCCATGACCTAAGTCCAAGTCTATTCAAAGTTTTGCTGCTTACCTCTGATTATTCTAACTCTTTTATGGAAATATAGATTTGGCAACTTTACCTAGCTTGTTTTTTCACAATTTGTGACTTACAATAGTTTCTTAGTTTATATTGCGATATACTCTTTCAAATTTTATGTGTTTGTGCCGTCTCATATGCCATGACACATATATATTTGATCTATCTCACATCAACATAACATAAATATATTTAAATACATATATATATATATGCTCACTGTATAACAATAATAGTAATGTCCCCTTCAAAAACACTAAGAGATGCACAAAAACTAAGCAAAGTAATCCATTATAACATATACAGGCTCTTGAAAATCAAAACTACCTTTAAGAAGGAACAATAGAAAAAAATAACTTTTCTAGGCAAGCACACTTTGCACATATGTACAAGATATTCAAGAAGCACACTAGGTTAGAATAGCTTGGAAAAGGCTTACCTGAAAGGCACAAGAACACATCTTTTTTTGACAATGCTGGCGAGGACTATCTCACCCGCAACTTTCTGTTTCAGTTCTTGACTTTTGATAAACTAACACAGCATTATTACTCCTTTCACTTTAAAAGTACATGGAATATGGCATCGGCCACAGTTCATAAGTCACATAATCAACGATACGATTAAGAGCACAATATATATGAAAAAAATCTCGGCATTTAAATAAAAAAAAAAAATATCTACAAAGTCATTTGTGGAGTAGCATAACATACAGTCCTTAAATAGTTATTGGAAATGAGTAACCAGCAACTTCGCAGCTTTTGCTATGTCATAAGCACACTGAATTACTTGTTGTGTAACAAACTTTGGGTCCAGGGTATTGGCTTGTGCAGTAAGGTGGCCTCGACATTCATTTTGCAATCTAGTTGCACTGCTTACCAACTGGCGCAGTCCTCCCTGCACCCCAGAAGAGCACCGATCCTATTAACATAAGGAGTAGTGTTATTCAGATTTCATAGATATGAGATGCCACATTTACTTTTCATAATATAAAAAAATTGTGAGAATCTTTGAAGAAAATCTGACACTGGTTTGGAAAAAATGTGTACATTTTATTTTCATGTATATTATAAAGAAAGATATAAAGCATAATGGAAAAAGGAATCATAAGCAATAAAGTTTTTAGAAAAGCTAATAATTTTAGAATTAAAATTTTCTACATAAATATAAAACTAGAAAGAAATGAGGCTAATAAGTAAAAAGACTATAATAAACAAGGGATAATACAAATGATTAAGATTTACAATATATCAATTGCAGAAATATGGTTCTATCTAATTTTTATTCCTGTTTTTCTACTCTCTGCAAATTGTGCATAGAGTATTTCTTAGTTTTGCTTTGCCCTATCAGAGTATCAACCTAAGCAATGCTACTTATTCAAATTAGTTGTGAAATACGGCATCTTTGGTTATCATTATTTATAACATACCCAAATTAATATAATTTTACTTTCCTAACTTGTTTTTTGGTAAGTTAGTTTTTAATTTAAAATTTAACAAGTGCATAAACTGACAACTATGAAGATTCTGACAAATATAAAAATCCGTTGGTGAAAAAAATGAAACCTATTAATAGAAGAGATCAAATTACTTCAAAGCGATTGTCTTTATAAGAAAATTAACCAGAACCTCATTGCATATCAAGACTTCCCCAATCCAATTACAGGTCTCATATGTTAAATAATCACTAACAAGAACGACTACATTTGACATGGCCATAGTAGTTGCAGGTTTGATTACTGATACAATATCCTAATTTCCCTTGACGAGTAAGATTCAACATCACACCATTTTTATGTTTAAAGAATAGAAATTTTTTTTGAAATACTGTACATCTATACATTTAAAATCAATTAATCAACAAAGAATGCAACGTAACTTTGAAAGACCCAGTAATAAATCTTAAACAAAATTAACTGTAGTTAATTCGCTGTTTACAAATACAGTACGATGCAGCAAGCATTTGGCACAGTCATCCCAATCTTGTAATGTTACTCTGTTCAATAGCTTTTTAATACGATGTTAGGCAAGGCTATATGAAAGTAACTGTAGAACCAAATAGGGCTTTGTACAATCTCAAGAATGATTGACACTGCATATCAAGATGCATAGCGTTACCCTCATAAACTAACTGCCTAAGTCATTTTCTCCACTTGTTGGGAAATAAAAAAAAACCTTCTCATTTCCTAATTGTTTATATCATTGTCTTGAGTTTCAATTCACAAATTCTTAACAGAAGAATTTGTAAATTAGAATGTTAATTGAAGCTCAAGACAATGATATAAAGAATTAGGAAATGAGAAGGTTTTTCTTATTTCCCAACAAGTGGAGAAAATGACTTGGCAGTTAGTTTATGAGGGTGACGATAGGATAAAACTAAAGAAATATTTAGACCCTCCTCAAACTCTTTTTCCATCAAATTAGGAAGAGCTACTTATGTCTACCTCTGGTCATAAAATAAACCCGAGAGGAATCATGTTTCCTCCTCAAGCAAATATAGATTTGTGTATGACATGAGAGTTTTGAAGGCCAATTTTGAAACTACATTCAAGGGGATCGATCGTACACGAGATATAAAATTAGCATATGAAATCTTGGGCTAAGCTATGATATAGCCCAAATTGTACATTCATTTACTGTGGTAAAAAATTGAAACTATATCTAAAATCAACAGGATTTTTATTAAACTGGTTTTCATTTAACTGTATCCAATAATAATGCATGTAATATTCACACATTAGTATTGTATTAAGAAATAAAACTGTGAATTGTTTCCATTTATTAGTTGATCGACACTACTGTACCATCTATGCTTTCTAAATCAACTGATTAAGGCAAACTACCAAAGCATAATTTTGATTTCCTAAGAGAAATAATTATTACCTGAACTATCATTTTTAATTTAGCATACTAGTTTTAATAGTTTTATCTGAAATACTTCTCTCATATTTTATCAACTGTTGAGTTTAATCTCATGTAGAAGTTAACCGAAGTTTCATCTATTTTGCCGATACACAATTCATAATTTTTAGCTCTTCGGTGCTTGATTATAAAGCTTAGGAAATTATTTATATTGTGTTATAACAAAACTATTTTCTCGGTTTTCAGACACTTTATCACGTAATCTTCTAATTTAGGCATCTACATTTAATTATGCGATTTTCACAAATTTTTATTTTTGTTTCCTACAGTTTCGGACACAGCTTTACCAGATTCCAAACGGAATAGCGCCTATGAATATCGTTTATTTTCTCGCCTTCAGCTACGGCTAGTTTATATTTGGCAATATATTTTCTTGATCTTTTCTCAATAGCGAATAAGGGTATAATGTAAAAATGTCCATCTTATGCGACTTTGTAACAGCTACGGGAATTGTTTACTATCATACAGTGATTGAAATATAAGCAAAACAGCTGCTATCTGATTCCATCCCTTTTATTTTTTTTTAACCTATTGAAGTAGAACATGGGATAAAGAAATGGAGTAAAGGAGGATAGTGTATTGTAATTTTGTTTCTCAAAAAAGAACTCGCATGATACAGTACACGATATATATAATAAAATCATATTTTATACGTAAAAATTTGTCGGTCACACAATACGCGAGTATATAAGATAAATGTCGATCTTAATACTGTATAGTCCATGAATGCAACAGAACTGAATGATGACGGTTTTAATAGTTGGCAATTAGAAAGCCATTCAAATCAGCAGTAAACTCAATTTTTCTTTAATGTAGACATTTTTGATCTGGCAAATGAAATCGTGTGTTAAGATCGCCCACTCTTGCGTTGGCAGCCATTTTAGAGTTTTACATTCTGCAGCCGATTTCAGGGATGATGAAATTTGAAAGGTAAAGAAGAAGAAGGCAATAAACGTTTGGATAGAAAATATGATAAAAGGGATACCTATTGATTCACTAATGTTACAACAAAAGGCCTTAGGCTTACAAGTGGATTTCTCATGAACACTTAATTTACTGCCTAAATAAAGAAATTAAACCCTTTATGCAAGTAGGGGATGGATATAAAAGTTAAAGAGATAAAAATTTGAACACTATTAAAATTGCCGGAAATTCTGCACTTAAAAGGTTTAAAGACCGCTCATGAATGGCAGAGGCAAGGGACAGTGACATTGCCCTATCAAGCAGGACAATGCCCTAGGGACTGACCATATATCATTTGATCAGCACCCAAGACCCCTCTCCACCCAAGCTAGGACCAAGGAAGGCAAGGCAATGGCTGCTGATGACTCAGCAGATAGACCTATAGGCTCCCCTAACCCATCCTTAGCTCACAAGGATGGTGAGGTTGCAGTGACCAAAGAAACTAACGAGTTTGAGCGGGACTCGAACCCCAGTCAGGCGTTCACCAGTCAGGGACGTTACCACATCGGACACCACAACCCTAAAGGAATTTACAAACAACCATAGAGTTTATCTAGCCTACTTAACACGGAATTTCACACAGGGTGTTGGAATGTATTAGCCACATTTAAGGAAGTTTTACTGTACTTCAATATGACACTCTTTGAAGAGTTATAGCAAAAAGCAATAATGTTTATTCTTTTCAAATTCAGTATCGCAAGATTCATTTTTCCATAAAGCTTGTCATCTATTAAATATGAATTCACTATCATGAAATTATCTTCAAACATTTAAAATAATGGATAAAACTGCCCTCAACTGGTGATGTAAAATGCAAAATATTAAAAAAAAATGTCAGATGGTTTAAAAGAATCTTGAAATTAGTTGATCCTGTCTTTAAACTCACGTCACGAGATGGCCATTTTCAACTTGTACAATACTATAGTATATTTGTATAAAAACTTCATATGCCCTTCCTTTTGATATACCTTGATAACAAATTAGAAATTACTTCACATTATTAAAAAAACAAGACACCCTCTTTATAACAGCAATAGTTCAAGTTACCTATATAATTAATTATCAACATATAACATTTATAAAGCAAAGGGGTTCTATTACTGTACTGGAATTATTGTTATCCATATGTAAGAGGTTTTTTTAAGACATAAAATACAATTGGGACTTCCCAACAATGGTCAGACTCTTAATATTCATGCATTGGGTGTTATATGCTTGTTGAAATTTTCAAATCTGTACCAACAATACCGTGTATCTCTTAAAAACCTATCAACTGAAGGAAGGCAAGTGAATTTCATGTATTATAGTTAAATTAATAGTTCAACAGTCACGAAAATACCCGCTCATATTAGGAATTATTCTTGTTATAGTACCTCTATAGTACTGTAATCGCTAATCAACATTAAATTCAAAGGGAATACAGTATACCTAAAATATGTTGATATAACTTAAAATACTGAAATATCTACCTAAAAAGCAGTTTTTTTTTTTTCAAAACACTTGAAAGCTAAGTAGTTTCCAGTTCTGTATAAAATTATTTTTCTTAGGTTGAAGCCAAAGCATCCCCTAATTTCATTGCACTAACTAATGATTAAACATTCCTCTGCCTTATTGGCACAATGCAAATCTAATATTTCTTTGCAAATCTGCTAGCAAAATGTACTATCTAAGAATTTCACGACAAACATAAATGTTTAACCCCAACGACTTAAAACTAAATCAGTCATCTTCTGGTGTTATACTACTGATAATATGCTGTTAGTGTAACAAAAGAATGAGAGAGGGCCCATTTGGATGTTTTAAGCGGGCCCTTGGGGATCAATCACAAAATGCAAAGTGAAAAAAAAAGGGTGATAAGAGGCGCTGTAAGCCTTTTTAAAGAACATCAATTAACATTTTACATGACACAAGATAATCATCGGGAAAATTATTATGATAATTGGGTACAACACACTATGCAATCACCTCAACTTTAATAACTAGAACCACATACTTGCGATATTAAACAACTTCTAAGACCTTGAGATTTATTTGAAACTGAGCTCTTTCATTTCTTAATGTTATCAGTTCTGAACCTGCCAATGACTTCGGTATAAAATACTTACGTCAGAACATACTTGTGAGGACGTCTAGTCACAGAATGGCTTTTTAAATGCAGAAAATTATCACAAAACTGAGGTTTAAAGCAAACCAATTAATCAAGGGAGTTGGCGTTTGTTAGTATTACCTTAATAAAATAACCGTACTATTAACTTTCTTAGAAAAAAAATCCCACCCAAGCTGCCAAAGAATAAGGTTGCAGCTTACACAGCTAAACATATGTTGAATAAAATTAATCATGGTCACTTAAGATGAGCATTTCATGAGGTCAACAATCTGTGGCAATTGGTTGACAAATTGAAGAGAATAAAAGGAGGGAAAAAATCCACCACGTGTTATGCATAACAGAAGGTAAGAACTTCAAGTCACAATTCTCTATGAATATGTTGCTTGTTAATCCCTCCATCAACGGGCCCTAATTGTTAATGGTTCGCTAATCCTTTAAAAGAATATTTTGGCTTATTAGCATATATTTACTCATAAGTTCACCTCTTATCAGATTTCATTACGAGGATCTAGACATGAAAGACAAACAAAAAGTTAGATGGTTATATAAAATATTTCAACCAGCCCACCAAGCTAGAAATTTAATAAAAAAAACAAGATGAAACCTAGAAGACCATTATTTTACGCGAAGATAATGAGAAAACCCATTATCTTATCTAAGAGAACACAATTTATTATTACACAATAAGTTAAGAGCTTTGAAGCCCATCACTACAGAAACTAGGAGGGGTTTTTGGTGTGTCGTATTCATGATCATTCCCGCTATAAACAACTGGCTTAGCCTTTCCTAGTTTTCCCCCTGAACAAAAAATATATTTCATTAGCTCTCTAACTTGAAACATACTTTCCTTGTGAGGCAAATGCATTCCTCACAATGATAATTTAAATCACAGTACTATCCCTGCACAGTAATTAGAAACAAACCCAGAGGAAGACCACTTAAAATGAAATAAAACTTATCACAGTATAGAAGAGGGGTACATTGAGTTGTACCGATGACGACAGAGAAACTGAAATAACAAAGGCCTTAGTTGCTTCACTTCTTTCTCCAGTATTAACTGCTGGTGTCTTATTGCCTTAACAGAGACATGTCTATTAAAAGGAAAGAATATTGGAATTTTTTTTTCTTAAACTTACGATGATACATGTCGATAAACTGAGCTCCTGGAGAAGAAACCATATGAACATCAGAGGAGGTTCATGGAAATAATAACTAGGCTGGCAAAGATATTGCACAAATGAAAAACGTTCTTATTTCGCAGGGATTTCTTTGAAAAAAGATGCGAAATTATCACAAACAGATAATTAAAAATGTTTGTACTTACTATATCAGCATTACTGTAAGGGGTGGTTCATCCATAGTGGATAAACTCAGATTTGCCTTGTACAGGATTTTAATCAGTGAAAAGATATGTTGCACGAGACTTCGCAACAGTAATGAATAAACCCGGAAAAGTATGTTATCCGAAGGTTATCATATCAGGCTAACTACTATGTTTATTCACTGCAACCACATCCTTATACATCAAGAGGGTTTTTGCATTATGCATCCCCTGAAAACTACATACCATATGATACACAAAAACATTACCAAACATCTACCATCAACAAATTTATACTGGCAGATTAGGCTGTAGTTTTACTGTAGCGCATCTAAATCAACAATATAGAAGAGTATCTCCTATACCTGAACATATTTACCATCACTATAAAAGGGATTTTGACGAAGGAAAAATCTATTTCTGGGCTCCGACCCGTGTCGCCCAGTGAACTGCTCCTTTAGCACTATTTCTAAGGTATATAACTGCTATATATCTAAGGTATATAACTGCTATATATTACCAGAGAAAAAAAATAGTGCTAAAGGAGCATTTCACTGGCCGACACGGGTCGGAGCCCAGAAAATACTTATCAACTACTGTACTAACCTGAAAATAAATCCTTACAATCTAAAATCAACTTGTATAAATTGATGAATAAAAAAATGCAATATATACTGCAACTTTTCCAAATCGGAATATCGTAAAAAGACGACTAGAAGCACTTTAAAGCTTTGATGTATGTAACACCATATGTGCTGCAGCATAACTACATGAGGTGCAATGTTCTAAAGAATGAACAATGGGTGGATGCAGCAGGGGGACAGCACATGGTACTTTAATTATACACTGCCTCACCTTTTAAAAAACTCCTTGACTCCTTTAAATTTATTTTGCTTTTCCTGTTTATAAACACGGTGATTAAATATCAAAGAAAAAATATATTATATCTAAAATGTTAAAAAAAAAATCCTAAAATTAAAAATAATTAAGATATGTCATTTAATAAAAATATGGCTCAGAAAATTTCTTTACCATCAGCACCATAGGTAAAGCCTTTAAATACTGTTCAGTACTGAAATCAAGTTCAATTAACGTTTGCATGCAAAAAGAAAAAATAGTTACATTAACTGCTTGACTTGGGTAAAAAAAAAATATTTGTTACCCACTACTTATCTAAAACCATGAAAATAAAGCATTTGTGTATTTTTATAAATGTTCACTGTCATCTTTGATTTATTTTCCATCATAAAATAAGAATATCTCTTCCATGTCATGAATGGATGAAGTGTTCTTACCAAACTTGTAAGAGCAAACAGAAAAAGTTCAAATTTTTCTATCTGTCCAACATTTTATAAACAATGGTCATTTTAGAACTAAACTACGACGCTAAAATACTGTCAGTCTTGAAACAAATTGAAAATTTTAAACAATAAAATTCTAAGTAAAGTATAGTATAATTATAAATTCCTAGTCTCAAAGGCTTTTAGTTTCAAAAGCTTAAAATTAGAACATGGCAAAGTTGACAAAGTTGGACAGCTAGAGACCAAATTAGGAAATAGTTATTTCAAAATTATGTACTAAAACTGAAAAATCATTATAGAACAAGAATTGTTAAATTACCTTCCCACTAAATAAAGAAAATACCAATATTAGAGAAAATAAAGTACAGGGAAAACATGAAATCTGTCCTCGACCATTCTATATGGTACCATGTGGTCTATACAAAAGAACTTGTAGATTGTAAGTTAGTGAATTAATTTATTTCTCTATTTCCTTTCCTTACTGGGCTATTTTTTCCTGTTGGAACCCTTGGGCTTATAGCACTCTGCTTTTCCAACTAGGGTTATAGCTTAGCTAGTAATAATAATAACAATAATAATAATTGTACTACATAAAATACAATCTTAAAAATTATTTCATCTTTTATACTTCATCGAACAACAGGGTTACAAAGACCAAGACCATCTGAACGCACAAATTCGTATTCAAATATTTCCAATAAAATTTTGGAATTTATTCGATTTTGCTTTTAATGAGAACAGTAATTGGATTGTCATAAATATCACCAACTTCACCAGCAAACTATTTGTAAGCGGTCGACGTTCACTGTCACCTAGAGCTTGCGCTCTTCTGAATGACTTTGTGATGCAACTATCGTAGTGGTTTTAAAATTTGTCATGCACTGAGAAGTTGACAAATTGTTACTTGGTCAAGACAGTAACTTTGAGCTAAGGAGTTTCCTTTCTCCTTTCCCTTGTAATGTACAGTACTAGTACCATTAAGTACAATGTTATCTTCGAGACATTTTCATATTTGGAATCTTTAGGGTGTATTTATTTTGTATTTTCTAGCTTTTTCCAACCTTGGTTTAATTATAAGTTTTGTTATCACAGGGGAAGATTAAAAAATTGGCAATCAATCTGCAACTTTATGTATTCAATTTATGACTTATGCCTAATGATTCCTTTTATACTATCTATCATTTTCTATACAACTTCTTTTCACAATAAAGTGACTTCTAACATAAATATTTATACATCTTATGCACCTTTCCATACCTTGACTGTTGTTTTGTGTAAAAGATTTTTTTCTTATAATTCCAAGTTTCATGCATAAGTCCATTGACTGTGGTGATAAAATTTGCCTAATTAGTTTTGACTTTAATGCTGATTTTGACAATATTAATCATGAGGCCATTGTCTTCAAAATTAAGACAGATGGGAGTTTTTTAGTATTATTAAATTCTAAACCAGTAAACCAGTAGATTGTTGAGTAGCTATTGGAGCCCTTGGGCTTGTGGCATGCTGCTTTTCCAACTAGGATTGTGGCTTAGCAAGTAACAATAATAATAGAAAATACTGAAATGTAATATCTGGTATTTCATTCAGGGAAATGTTCTTGGCTCTTACTATTTGTATGATATTCACACATGCTATACCGTTAAGCCCTGAAAACAAATACATGTACAATGCTTGTGCAGATGATGCTAACCTGCGTTGCTAAATCCTCAAAGAGAACTACCTAAAATTAGTGTATCATGCAAATTATGGGGAATAAAATTAAAACCCACACAAAACTTCAAGTATGATTGTAAGAGGATCAACGTTTCTTTAACTACATGTAACCCATGTTACTTTTGAGCAACATTTGGCTTATTTCTTCTTCTTTGGTATATCAAGTCTTTCAGGATTTTGTAGACACGTCTAACATGAAGACATTTTTAATTGCTTTACTCTGCCACATTTTAACCATTGTCCTGTCTGGTCTTGGGCACAAGAGAATCTTAACAAGTTGTACAAAAACTTGTAGTCTATTACATTTCTAATTAATAATTTGGATATTAATCGCTGACATTGTTGTTCAATTAGCTTTGTGCATGATACGTATAAGATTTTACATAATTCTGACCATCATTAACATTCAGATCTTCCCAGACTATACCACCCACTATGTAATACAAAGTACGAAGTTAGTTCTAATAGTTTTGAATTTTCTTTCATAAGCCTCTATACTGTAAAGTATTCTAGAGGTTTCATTCCAGGTGTGACCAAATTGTGGAAGGATCTTTATTCAAATAATTGAATCAGAACTTCAAACTTTGTGCTATTCTGTTAGCAGGTTGACACAAGTGTCATTTCATAGTTTTTATGTTAATGACTACAGAACACAAATGATTTGAAATTTAGTGTAAATTCATCTTTAGAATATTCAATATTATAAGAAAAATAAAATTCCCATAAAAGGTGAATAATTGTTAGTGCCAATAGGACATCCTATTTAAGTGTAATTTAAGCATTTGTGATCATTCTTATACACTTCAAACATACCGACATCTTGACGTTACTTACCTTTGGAAAAATAGCATCCATATCTAGCACCGCAGAGTGTATTTGTTCAGCACAAGGTACAAAAGAGTCCTGACGTCCCTCTTGCGCTGATATAAGTAACTCTTGAATTCTCTTAGTTATTACTTCGGTTTTCCTTACAACCTGAAATTACAACGACAATTAAAAGAAAGTTTCCTGAGATTAGCTTCCTTTCTTTTACAATTCAAATACTCTTAACCCTTTTACCCCCAATGGATGTACTGGTACGTTTCACAAAACTCGTCCACTTACCCACATGGACGTACTGGTACGTCCTTGCAAAAAACTGCTTACATTTTTTTTTGCACATTTTTGATAACTTTATGAGAAACTTCAGGTAATTTCAAAAAGAATGAGACCAACCTGACCTCTCTATGACAAAAATTAAGGCTGTTAGAGCAATTTAAAAAATATACAGTATATTGCAAAATGTGCTTAAAAAATAAAAACCCCTGAGGGTTAAGGGTTGGAAAGTTCCAAATAGCTTGGGGGTAAAAGGGTTAACCTATGCCTTATTGGCAGGAGAGTGAGCAGGGTTACTTGGCACTGCTCCCGACTTGTCACTAACAATCTCGTTAAGGATTTTGACAGCTGTGCTAACTAAGCTAAAGACATTCCCTATTTTAACGGAAAAAAGATTTGTATCCCACAGCTGTGCTAACTAAGCTAAAGACATTCCCTATTTTAACGGAAAAAAGATTTGTATCCCACAGCTGTGCTAACTAAGCTAAAGACATTCCCTATTTTAACGGAAAAAAGATTTGTATCCCACAGCTGTGCTAACTAAGCTAAAGACATTCCCTATTTTAACGGAAAAAAGATTTGTATCCCACAGCTGTGCTAACTAAGCTAAAGACATTCCCTATTTTAACAGAAAAAAGACATAGATGTAGGAGCAATTATGCTTTCATAATTTTGTGAACCTATAAAACATTTGACCAATGCAAAAATACTTGGAAGGATTGGAATAAGAATCAGAGAGCAGAAGGAATAAAGAAAATGTTTGGTATAGTAAAGGGCATAGAACAGATGGATAAAGTATAACATAAAGATGAAAGAGCCGATTCAAAAGCTGGAAATTAAGAAATGATGGACCAACGGAAACTGGAAAAGTTTCAGTTCCATCTTATTACTATTATTATTATTACTAGCCAAGCTACAACCCCAGTTGGAAAAGCAAGATGCTGTAAGCCCAAGGGCTCCAATATGGCCCAGTGAGGAAAGGAAATAAGGAAATAATAAAAGATGAGAACAAGTTAACAATAAATCATTTAGCAATTTTGTTAAAAGCAATGCCAAATAAGTTCTTGAAGAGCTGAGCATAATCTAATTTTGATAATAAACAGTTCAATTAAACTGTTGAGTTAACTGTGGCTGAAAGATTCTGTACTTAATATTAGATCTTATATAATAAAATGCAACTTTTTACTATCCAACAAATACTTAGACTAATAATGTTGAAGATTCTCACAAAAATTCTGTGGTCAAGTATTTGTTCTAAAAAATAGCATTCAGGGCAATTTGTAAAGAATAGACAAAGAATTAAGTTTGATTTTGTGCGTTATTCATTAAATACCCATGGATCAAATGTAACTAATTAGACCAGATATTACTTTAATGGGAATCTTTTATTGCAGAGGACAAAACCATACTCTAAACAGTGGATTTAAACTCTTCACTTGCTCTAATAATATTCATTGGTCAACAAACATTATTTATATATATATAAAAAAGATGAAAAATCATTTCAAGCAATAAGAATATTTCATTTGGCCATAGTGCTTGCAACATCTAAACGTAAATGAGAAGTTTCAAGATATTTGATTATTAAAATAATATTCACTCAACTTGCAAAATGGAAATAACCTGTTAGACAAACAAAATTTCTGATAAAATTTTTGAAGTTACTGACAAAAGACAACTTTCTGTGGTGACTTGTTTTCATCAAATATAGCGGCTGATTGTACTGAAAAACAGTTAATCTTAAAAAAGCAGCAGCATTTTAATATGAAGCTAAATGAATCACTTCATTGGATAATAGTGCTGTAAGTTCTACATCAAATGGAGATTTAAAGCTATAAAAATAAATTACATAGTGTGAACCTCTCTCTTATATGTTTTACTGTATGTTGTCTAGGAGTAAAGGTTAAATTACTGAACTGATAGTATAGGCGAGTGTATGTTTGTATTTTACTTATAATATAGTATTACTTCTAATACTATACTGGAAGAAATTTTTCTGTTTACATTTAGTGATTCAAATATCATATTGGTTCTGACTGGGAACACAGGTAAACGATTGTTGTGAATGTCTATAAATATGAAGCAATGGCACCAGAAAAATAGGGAAAAAAAGTATAAAATAGAAATGAATATGCATTATAGTAAGTCAAAACACAAAAGGAATATTTACAGAACCTACTACAGAAGTACTGAAACTGGGAGGAAATGTTGAAAAAAATAATCCACATTAACAATTCTATGTTCTGTTTAATGACAAAGAAATTAACAACATATATAGCCATCAGAGTGAAGAAAATACAACACTGTAGTACTGTACCAATGACAAGCAAAGAGGGTACTGTATGCCTTATATTGTAGTTTCTATTAGGGCAACTGACACAAATACCAAAACATGCGATTTATTAGAATCATGCATGCAGTAGATACCAGAAAGATTCAACAAGTTAGCAATGTTATTAAATAATAATATACTACCTAGAGTGATGAGTGCTTCGGAGTTTTAAAAAATTACGACAAAGTTTTTCAAGGATTGGAAATTATTCCTATATTGTAAACCAGTAATTTATGGAACTAAAAAGAAGAGAGAGGGTGTATAGATGAGCTGGTAATGACAGCAGAATCAGAGGAAGATTTCATAGATGTGTTAGAATGATTGGCCATGGGTACACATTATGTAAAGATGATATTAAAAGGGAGTAACAACACTACTAGTTACTGTACTAATTATTTCTCATTTTGACTTTTTTGATGTTTGAAAAAAAAAAAAAAAAAAGGCAACCAATATCCACTCACCAGGTAGTGAATATATTTACTGTTTTTCAAAAGGTTTTGTTCTTCTCTGTCAATACTTATGATGGAAAATACTCCTCTGTAGAAATGCCCAATATGATTTGTAATTCATTATTCCCTTTGAGGATTTGTTTATTATCTTTGAAATATCTTTCCGTTCAGATCGTCTCTCTGTCCCTTCCTCTGCCTACTTGAAAAAATAATTCTAGCTACCCATTAGGTCTTTTTTTTTTTTTGTTGAAAATAGGGTCCCTCAATTTTTTTTTTTTTTTATCCTAAGGGTGCTTATTATTATTATTATTAATAATAATATTATTATTATCATTTGAACATGATGAGTTGTCTTGCTATCTTCAGGGTTTTTTATTTCTATTCTTTGGTATATCATGATATTACTTATCCCTTCAAGTTGCCCCATTGTGGCTTCTAAATTCTTCTTTGCTCATTACAACTCATCATAATTACTGTTTCCTATCTCATTGCATTAGTGAAAGGCAAATGCTAACACCTCGACATCAGTGCATTGAAGACACACAAATCTCTGTAATTCTGGATGTCTACGGATCATTACACTTGGTGCCAACTTCCATCCCTTAGTTTAGTTCATCCTTATATTCTTCCTTACCCTAATGTGGGATCTTTTTGTATAAGAGTTTTAAACACGTAAAAGAAATTCTTCAATTTTTTAGTCCCGGAGTTAGTGTATATGTAGTGTTCTTTATTAGAATTTTTAATGTTTCACAGACTGCTCATTGTATTATTGATATTCTCAATGTTACTAAATTCTAATCTGGGTATATTTTGCTTGGCTAATGTTTTATTTGGCACCAGTACTTGCTGTGTAAACTTTCACTAACATTGATAGAGTAGTATAGTGAGGTAACAAAGTCAGTGAGGTTATCCTTTGCAAGCCAGTTGGTGACAGACTGATGTATCAGTGTACCTGTGAGGAGTTGCCAGGAAGAGCCTATAATGCATCCACATATAGGACAAATCTCATAACTTGTGCGCTGTAAAAACAAGTGCATACTGAAAAATGTGTGTACTTTCTGTAAATATTGGGTTAAGAAAGTGGCCAATGTGGTTTGAGTCCCGCTCAAACTCGTTAGTTTCTTTGGTCGCTGCAACCTTACCATACTTATGAGATAAGGATGGGGGGTTTGAGAACGTCTATAGGTCTATCTGTTGAGTTATCAGCAGCCATTGCCTGGCCCTCCTTGTTTCTAGCTTAGGTAGGGAGGGGGCTTGGGCACTGATCATATGTATATATGGTCAGTCTCTAGGCATTGTCCTGCTTGATAGGGCAATGTCACTGTCCCTTGCCGCTGCCATTCATGAGCGGCCTTTAAACCTTAAAATATATAAAAAACTGAACATACTGTACACAAGGGTCTTTCGGATGTGTTCTTAGACTTATCAATGAATAGAAAATAAACTCTTCCCATGCTCTTCACACTTTGTCATGCAGCCTACTGAGAGGGAAATCCTTCTTGCTCTAAGAATGATAAAGATCAACATAAGAATAGCGAAGAGTTCACTCTCGCAAGACTCCTACTCCACATATTTCCATTCCCATGGCTTTGCCTCCTACACGCGAGAGATATTGTCCGGCGCACAAGCTTTTGCATACTGCACGATGGGACACTTTCATCGATGATCACGAGGGAGACTCTGCAAACCTTGCTGATGGACTTCAAGCACTTTATGCAAGGTTGGAACAATGGTCGCCTCTTCTCCTGTTCCCTCTATTGCACTGTTACCTTCCTCCCAAATGCACTGCCTCTACCTCTTTAGCTATAAACACTGCTCTTATGGAATAGATAGAGGTTCTTCAGGAGAAGCAATGCTGCAAGAGCAGATCTTGGTGAAGTATTAAACGCAGCTGTTACCCAAAATCATTTTTGCTTCATGGTGGGAATGCCAAATTCCAGATTGAATGGGAGCACTACACAGTAAGATATCTTCTATCATAACCTTCTCCTCCAGAAAAAATCTTCCCAAGAAAAAACCACAGACGAAGATTGCTGGGAAGAGAAACTGGAAGAAAAAGTCACGCTCCTCTGAGCCTCTGATTTGGGATGACACCTTCAGTGAAGACCTGTTCTCTAGACGTCCTCAAGTCAGTACAGGCCCTAGGGACATTAGTATTCAAGTTTGACAAGGTCAAGAAAGCGACATTCCATCCAAGCGAGGAGGAGGAGAAGCCAATGCGGATCTAGATATTCTACAGACTTGAAGATCAGACCCTTTATCAGTTCCCCACACTGTGGTGCTAGCTTGATAGCTTTCTTAGCCCTTAATTTAGGACAGAAATATCTCTTATAGTGATTTGGCTTCTTCTTGTAGGGAGAAAAAGACAGCTACCTTTATGCCAAAGGAAGGAATCCTCCAAAAAAATACAGTTCAGGAGATGAAGAAAGTCCTTCACCAGATGCTTTACATGACAGGCCCTCTCTAAAAGAATGATATCCACCTATGGTTTGTACCTCCTTGCTGGCTGCTCTATTCCAATTATGTCTGCTCTTGAGCATGAGGCACTGGCAACCACGCGGGTGGCGTCCAACTCCTTTCTGAACTAAGATAACCTTCAAGAAACTCGAAATATCACCGAGTCTTTTTAGCACCACATGACAAATCATAATTTGTAGATGTGAAGGTCTGACTATTTGAACTGCTTTCAAACAGGGGCTTGTGAAACCACAGAAGTAGACTTTGGAGGTAAAGCATCATCTAGAGAAGTGGTCCTCCTTGACAGGAGCATTGGGGCATTGACATGCCCTGGTCTAGATCAGTCCCCAGGATATGAGCCCTGGTCTAGATCAGTCCCCAGGATATGAGATAAGTTCATACAGAGGATTAAGAGCTATGGGGTATGTTCCCCATCCCAGAACAAGGAGATTATATGGGGTTGACAGGTTACATCTTACTCATGGGGAAGCTCTTTAAAGCAACAGAAGTTTTTGTCCAAGATGTTCTGGCCATGTTTTCTATACAAGGAATCTGATAATCTTCTAACAGGGAAGAGTTGGTTCTCAGTGTTAGTTGAGTTACATTTAAGAGTTTATGGAGTTGACTGGGTCTGATGGAAAATGGTGTTGAATGACTAAAAAACATCTCAAGGATCAAATAATTTCCTAGTAGATGAGTCACTCCAAATAGTTACTAGATATGAGTACAAGTATTAGAGTGGCTTACACATTTTCTTCTATACAGAGTTGTTGGGGAAGACTTAAAAGCTCCAAAACATATTTTGAATCCTGTAACATCATAGTAGCTCTGACATGTTTTACCTAGATTGTTGATGTACCCCAATCCCTTCAGCGACACTTAAAATACTTGAGAGGAAGAATGGACTTTACCTATATGCAACTCAGCTCTTCGTTATCACTCCAATCTCAGGCACGATAAAGTATAACACTTATGTTTGCATTTTATATAGAGAAATACTAACAAATCTACTGATATACAAGTTAAAGCTTCCTCTATAACTATACATACTATCAACTGTACATACATACATACATATACCAAGGCACTTCCCCCAATTCTGGGGGGTAGCCGACATCAACAAATGAAACAAAAACAAAAAAAGGGGACCTCTACTCTCTACGTTCCTCCAGCCTAACAAAGCTGTACTTAAGTAAAAAAATTGAAGACTGTAAAGTTCAATTCAAAGCAATTGGCAATATATAAATGGCTAAAAGACATCTTTATGCTACTACTTATCCTAAATGCTCTACAAATACGCAAACTAAGCTCTTGCTTTTAACAAACCTCTTCCTGAGAAGGCAATGACTGGGTTGGATTTAGAGGTGTGGTTTCTGTTGGCTCCAAGCTAGGGCTTCTCATTCGAGTATTATCATATTCTCCTGACATACGCTGAAAGATGTATCAAATTATTAATTTAAGTATAAAACCTAAAAATTCAACAGTTAAATATTAGCAAAAAAATTCAAAACATTTTACTTGCACACTGTAAATACCTAAGAACATTTTTGCAAGTATATCAAAATGATAATTTTGTTATCCTCGATGGAGGATATAGTGAAGGAAAGAAGGATCGTTCACTTCTTGGGATGAACCTTTATCCCACACACTATGTAGTGATGAAGGACTCGATTCACAAAGACCTATGAGGCCTCCTCTCTCAGAGAGACCTTCAGACTTCAGAAAAGCTAATCAATTAGACCCTTTCCCTCTCCCAGAGGACTAGAAAACAAACCTGGGAGATAAACTCAGCAACATTGCCAAGTGAGAAGCCTACATCAATTGGAGACACTCGCACTCATCATTAAAGGGGATAGTATTGCGGGGAAGAAAGTAGCCATATAAGTCAGTTTCCAGCAAAGTCATCTTTCTTGCGTTTCTTCTTTCATTTACTTCCTTCAAAAGTTATTACACTTTGGCTCCCACCTTGTTTACTGTGTTTAATAACAATAACCATTTCTTCTGTCAGAGCTAATTTGTTACCTTTTTTTAAAGCTTGTTATCATAATAGGAACAAAGTGACATCCAGGGTGGACCATACAACCTCCAGAGGAACCCTACCAGGGTGGATCAATACTGTTATTTTCCAAATAAACAACAGGTCAAGATATACAATAAGTGCCCTAAAAGTCATCAGCCTATCAAGATTGGACGCAGCACCCAGAGGCAAATTTTACATGAATGTTTTTCAAGTGCTTAGTTACAGCACATATTTCAGTGAATAAATGCCAAAAAAATTCTAGCTTCCATCAAAATCAGTAAGCAGTCAAACCTTGATAACCCTTCATAAAGTGGTCTAGACAGGATGTTAAGTTAGAAACCAAGGGGAAAAAAAAGATAAGGTCAAGTCAATGTCTGGATCATCTGAATTAGCTCTGGCAGTGTGGTTTTATGTCAGGATAGAAAACAACCCACTGTTATCCTTGCTTAACGAAAGCCACTATTGCGTCAAAATGCTGGACCATGCAGGGAGAGGGGCAGACTATTTACGATAATATCGAATAAAGGTTTTGTTGTCATGGAGACACCACACCATTCTCCAATTATATAGTATGCAGAGTTCTCACTAACTAGAGTATGCCCAATTTCTATATACCTGCTGCATTACTAAGAGACCACCATTCTGAAGGAAGATCACAGGAACAATTAAGGTAACTATCAGTATCTCAGAGAGATGGGTAAGATTTATGGAAATTAACGGCAATAGCTAATCCAAAGACTCAGTAAAGATTCATCTGCTACCATTGTTTCTGTATCTAGGCAATGAAGTAGATGTCTCCTAAAGCTCAACTCAAAGACCTGCCATAGCAAATCCTGTATCCAATCGCATCATAAAAACTGTGGAGAAGCTTTATAAGTCTTGGACATACAGAGCTGGGATTGAAAAGGCCATTTCATGCTGAGGTGGAACTGGGGGGAAACACAGCAATTGCACTTTGTAGCTTAAGTAAGAAAAAGGATACCAAACAAAAAGGAAGAAATGTTGGGGAAATGATATAGTAAAAAGATAAAAATCAGGCACAGCTAGGGATTGAGGACATGTTGCAAAGACCATTAAAGTAAAGCCTAAAATAATCGGCATTAGATGCTCTGACAGCATCTATCTCTATGGGGGTAAACACTGGAACGCAGCTGCCCATATGTGCAAGATATACTTCAGGAAGGGGGCATTGCCCAGCCTGACCAATGGTGATGCAGATCCAACTGCGCCATATATGCATACTGTAGTTATCAAAGAGGGAGTAGGAGGAATTTAGGATAACACAAGGTATGGGAAGTTAATAGATGGATGTGGGATATACTGTAAAGGGAACAGTAGGAGAATGGGAAATATGGTGTTTGGTCCCAGTCATCCACACAACCCACAATAACAATCTAAGGCCTCAGTGCAGACCAACCAGTCCTAGCCCAACCCAACTTATTCTGTTTAGCTTAACAATGTGACACAAAGAAACAATCTTTATCCTACTAAAATGTAGTCGTCACAGGAAAAACTATACTTTTGTAAAATTTGGGATTCATAACCTATTTACCACATATTGCAATGAAATCTTATCAACAATATTAACGTCTGCAATAGTAATAATGACCATATTATATAACTCGGAAGTATCATATACTATATACAAATTTTGGTCCTGTATCATCTAATGTTCATACGGAAAGACATATCAATTAGCAGTATTATCTTACTGGCTGTTGGACAATGGAATGGATGCTTTTTTGTTAAAATCATTCATGAGTACAATGTGCATTATTAATAATTATATGCTTGATCCAAATAAGGTAATATATTCATAGATTGATAGAGCCTGATTAATAACAACATAACTTGTGTGAAGTATTTACATCTTAAAACATTACAGGTCTATATTATAGTATGGTATTCCTTTACACAGTAATATTCTACTCTCCCAATGTTTAGCCCCTACAGTAAGTTTTTCAAGTTGCACTAAAATTTTCGACCCCACACCATATAAAAAATTTCGTGACTTTACTTGAACAGAAACACTGTGATTAAATCAATTTTTTCTATACAGTACATATGAAGATCAGACAAGCCGTTCTCACTTCCTCATTATCGTGACATAATTACAACTGTGCGCGCACAAAGTACAGGTAAAAAAACAGGCCACCAGGATGAACTAAAGGGAATATTTAAGTCTGAATATGATGAGAAGGAATGAGTGATAAAGTATGATAGTAGATGCAGAAGCCACGATGACAACAATTTGGAATGGCCAGAAAATCACAACACAAGGAAATAGAGGATGAACTAGACCAGACCGGAATTCAAGAACTTAAACACAATACAGTGGAGTGAAACCATTTCATGTCTATCCCTGTAAAGGGGGAATATGACAAAAACTTCAATGATAACTATAATAAATCTTTAAACACACACACACAAGAATTATTAGAAAGTATCCTAACTGACAGAGGATACATATACTGGTCTTGTTAATACTTTAATGAATTCAGTACAGGATTATCATTACCAAATAAAATATTGCAAGCGAAGTACTGTAACGCAAACAAATCAATCTCTGTCTCAAATGAGCTAGGTATTACATAACACTATAAATGGGTGCATGGTTTTCTATAGAACCATATTCAATAATAGTACGGTAAATAATTAGTGCTACTGTACTTACAACTGTCGCCATCTGGTAGGAGGAAGTTCGGGCTTGATCCATATGATGACTCGGGCCAGAGGCATTCGGAGGGCCCTGACGAGCTTCAAACATACTAAAGGGTCTCTGGGATGGGACTCGACTAGTGCAAGTTGTACGCATATTTACCTGAATCATAGTAATGTTAACCTACTAGTTATCTTCAAACATACATACTTATCAACTCAGATTAGCAGTACATTAAAATCAACATGCTTGCACACAAATTTCAAATACTCATACAAATTACTGTGAGGGTAACCCCCAAAATACCTGAGGATCAACATCTCCGTTATACAGAGACTGTGACATGGCAGAAGACAACAAAGATGGTGGTGGGGTGGAGTGAGTTGGAGGTCCTAACCCACTGCTTCCACTGTTGTACATTGACCGCAAACTGATGTTTTCTTGTTGTAGACTCTTTACCTAAATTAACGTATGCACAGAACAAAAATATAAATCACAGTTCATTAACTGAAACTAAATCAATATTACAAGAGAAAACAGGTTACTAAAAAGGTATCCATTAAGAAATTTAGATTTCAAAAAGTTATAGAAACTGCAATATACAGTAATACAATAAAAATATAGAAATACACATGGAAGTTAGGTCCTCTAGCATAAAAAATCCCTATACAGTACCTTGTAGCTAATGACAAATCATACAATACAGTATATTTCTACATGTCTCAGTACAATGAAGAAATTGATTCAGCTTGACTTTGCATCTAAATTCTAGTGTTAAAATTACATTAAAGTACTATGAAAGGAATCACAATCACCTAAGAAAATTTTACTTCTCAAGCAGATGATGTATTTATTGTATACTTAGTAATATTTTCCTTATTTTTAAAGCCTGGATGTTAACCCTTTTACCCCCAGGCTCTTTGGAAATTTGCAACCTGTAACCCCCAAGGGGTTATTTTTTCCCCAGCACATTTTGCAGTATATTTTTTTCAAATTGCTCTAACAGCCTTAATTTTTGTCATAGAGAGGTCAGGTTGGTCTCATTTCTCTTGGAAAATGCCTGAATTTTAAAAAATAATTATCAAAAATATGAAAAAAAAAAAATTTTATAGCATTTTTTTGCAAGGACGTACCGGTACGTCCATGGGGGTAAAGGGATGGGTTTTGTGAAACGTACCAGTACGTCCTTTGGGGGTAAAAGGGTTAAGAGTAAATGTTTAGTGAACTAATGGAACTTTATTTACAGTATTCTCATACTGTATTATCAATGGGTCTCAAATCTCATATTTATTCATCTTTTAAAAGTCTCTACAAAAAATCCAGCTGATCATAATCTAAGAAATTTTTATTCTTTTTATTTTTAGTTTAAGTTTTTAACATGTGATGGCATCCAAAATACCAAATGCAAAGAAATAACACAATAAGAACTACACTGGATGTCCCAGACAATACTTTATACCCAAATACTAATCAGAAAGATGTCAATTGTGTAACATTTTCTACATGCGATGTTTAACCCTTTTACCCCCAATGGACGTACTGGTACGTTTCACAAAACTCATCCCTTTACCCCCATGGATGTAACGGTACGTCCTTGCAAAAAACTGCTATTTACATTTTTTTGGCATATTTTTGATAATTTTATGAGAAACTTCAGGCATTTTCCAAAAGAATGAGACCAACCTGACCTCTCTATGACAAAAACTAAGGCTGTTAGAGCAATCAAAAAATATATATATACTGCAAAATGTGCTTAAAAAAAAAAACGCCTGGGGGTTAAGGGTTGGAAAGTAGCTTGGGGGTAAAAGGGTTAATGAACTACCACTCCAAACTGATCATACAACTACCTAATTAATATAATGGACATTGTAATAAATCTATAATCTAACATTGATAAAAATTCACAGCCAAGAAGATAATAACTAAACTAATATTTTTAGCATTAACTCTTCAAATCATACTTACAGTAGAGCTAAGCTCGTTCAACTTGTGGCGCATTTCTGCATTATTGCATTGTAATTCCTGTATTTTAGCTTCACTCGTTTCCAGCTTTTCTTTCATCTGAAGGTACGTCTCGAGACTGATTTCCGATTCCATCTGGGGAGAGTCTTGATCGAAGAACTGAAAAGATGAGCGATAATATAATAATGGTTAACCAGCTAAGTAATACATTTTTTTTGTATGTGATTTTATCTTAGTAAACTGGAATGTTTACAATTGCTTGTTACAGCGTAATCATTACGATGTACAATACAGACAAACTTTGACAAATCATTAAAAATATTTGTGAATAAAAACTTGAAGTTCAGTAATAGCATAAACTAGTTAAGTAAATTACATACATACATATACCAAGGCACTTCCCCCAATTTTGGAGGGTAGCCGACATCAACAAATGAAACAAAACAAAAAGGGGACCTCTAATGTAGCTCAGTAAACACTATGATAGGCTACTGCAAATAATTTTTAAAAGGAAGTAATTTTTTTTTTCAAACACTCCCATCACTCATATTTGCTGTCACCTGAGGTCTTTGAATATCCCCAAGACACTGTGCACTCAACATATGGAAGATCAGTAATAGCCCACTGCAGGCAATACCAGGAGCCCCATGTACCTACCAATTATCTACCTCATTTCTCATCTGATCAATTTAAAATTTAAACAAGAGAACCAAGCTGTTGAATATTCATTGCTCTTATCGTCCAAAAGATCTACGCATTGTGGGCAACAATGGGCTAACTAAAGAACAATCAATGCCAAAGCAAGGGTCACACAATGAGAGAGAACTGACAGTGTTCAAAAATAACATTCATCGTGCTTATACAATATCTCCTTAAATTACTAATGGAAGACACACCCAAGTATCATTCAAATCTAAATATATCAAAGACCAGCAATAAATAGAAATTGCGAGTAACATCCGCTGTATGATTGGCTCATGACGGAAATAATCTGAATCATTGTTATTGTTTTTTTTACTTTTTGCTTTCACTCACCTCTTGGTACACAACAGATGACAAGAGATAACTTTTTTCATTTCTATTCATAAGTAATCAAGTTAGCGTAAGGTAAAGTTTGTGGAAACACAATCTACTTTATATGTAATACGTACACATCAAAAACTCCTAAGTCCACTTCAAACATACTTTAAATGAATGGAAAAGAAACCTTCATCTTCGTCTTTAACTGTTACCAATATCTATATATCTATACTGTATGGGGTTGCTGTTTCTTAGCCTTTTTACACACGTCATCTCAAGAGTCGTAAACATCCCTAGATAAGGGATTTCTTTGAAACCATCCCTAGACAAAGGTAGTTCAAATATTCCCCTTACTTGTGTTTAGTCCCTGCTTCCAATCACCCCTATCAAACTTCAGCAAATATTTTTCTTTCAGTCTTTCCTTCAATCTGTCATCTGTTTGGTTATCTTACCATTTGAACTCTAGTCATCCCTTTCTCCTCCTTCCATCTACATCCATGTTCATGACCCTTTCATTATCATGGTTCTCTCTTCTCTTCATATAACAAGAACAAAATGCTAAACAGTAGTCTTATTTGATGAAGCTTCTTCAATACTTTTGCTACTTTGACTATTCCTCTGATGGAATAATTTTTTATCCAATATATTCTTAATTCCACCAACTTTAATTTATCATTCTTGGGATTGCTTTATCAACAATGCCCTGACCTGAAAACCATTGCTGGTTTAACTACTCTTAGGAAGAATTGATAAGTGAAAGAAAAAACTAATTTTCTCAAGTCCTCCATAACCTGTAGTCATTACAAATCCCAATATATATCTATCCATTTATGTGATAAATCCTAAAAGTAGAAGTTATTCAACAGACTGACATTTTTAAGTACAGACTGTACAATTTACCAACATATCCAGTCTTTGAATGTTACCATTCCCTTGCATTTTTAAATCAGTACAGCACAAAAAAAGTGTGCCCCATCTGGAGCCTTGGTTACCCAATAATAACTTGTCTCACTGTATTGTGTATGTACTGCACAATTAATAGCTGAGCAAAGTTCCTCAGATAGCTTCCTGTGCAGTAGGATTACCCATATTCATCAGGGCCACTGAAAAATATACCTTGAAAATTACCAGGACAGTCATCTTTAACATGGGTAACACTTATGATCCATTCCAGTAAAAATTTTACCCTGGGTCAAGAGAAGACAGCAATTAGGTCAAACACCAAGTCAGAAGAAAAAATGGAAGATCTTTTGAACTCTTTTACATTAGCATCCTCTTACTCTCAACAGGATGACTTTAGTGAGTAGATAGCAGTCTCCCTATTGGACTTGGAAAGGTGGACAGCATATGACAGTCTCTTGCCAAGGGAGCCAGAAGCGAGTGTAGACAGTACTGTACTTCCTTACTGACTATCATGTCCTTAAATATTTTGAAGACTATGACAGCACTTAAGAGTAAAGCTTTGTTGAATGAAAGATTTTAAAGATAGTCAATTATTTCCTTTTACGGAGACAACCCTGGCTTTGATAATGGGTTTTAAGCTCAAGAAATTAGTTTGGGGTCAATTACTTAGGAACAGTTGATTTAGGGTGGGCAGCACAACAGCTGGGGATCTATTCCTTAAGGTAACACAATTATATACTTAATCAATTTCTTCCAACTGAGAAAAGCTGTGCAGCTAAACCCATTAAGCATGGAACAGCAGCTTCAGTTCAGTGATCAATCAGAAAACAGGATTTTCTTGTATCCCTTATCTTTGCGAACACATGCAGTACTTCAGGTCTCGTGGAAATGCCTTTGTCTCATTTTGGCAGGGATGGTATTTTAGTTTAAGGTTCTGTGTTTCATCCTAATCTTAACCTTTCCTGCTGTGATGTTTGCCTGGTATTGGGCATCATCAAGCCCCAACAGTTTTCTCCTGGTTTTAGTATATCTACAATTAGTCAGCAAGGTTTACAGGGCATTCTAAGAAATTGCATTCTTTTGGTTAGTCGTTTGCAGCCAACTTCATTGTTAAGATCTAGCCTCAAGGCAGCAAGGGCCTTCTACATTACCCTTCACCATTCCTTTCTGGCATCCAGAGAACCTCATTTAGTGCCTAGTTTGAACAATTTACAGCCTTACAAGAACCATTGATTACGTAATTGACAACTTGAGTTTCCTTGAGGAGACAATGCTTTAAAAAAAAAGGTGTTGAACACAATATCATAGTGGCTCAAACAACTTCATGCCCTATTGAATGCAAATGTGACAGATGATTAAGCCAATGAGATAAAAGTTCTTAAACATGAAATGAGCATCCTTACACCTTCTTTGTTCTAATTCAATATGAACACGAGCAATTAAATGCAGGTACTATAAGAATTTTTGGAACAATATTTCATGATAATTTTGTGCTCTCTTTGTTCTTTTCTTCTTGGTCCAAGACTGGCATTCCTTTTAGTAAAACTTTGCTGGTCAATTGCCTACACATTCATGAACCATTAATAACAACATAACCGGACCACTGCACTAGCTCTTAGTTTCTCTGAGACCATTAATTACTTGTAATTACTTTGAGTTAATGTTAAAAGTTCTTTAACAGCAAATCACAAATATTAATCTTTGATACAAGAAGAAACAAAAACAGGAGTCTGTTAAGTGACTTGGAATAAGAGCTATAACAATATCAAGAGCTTTCCTTAGCAAAAAAAAAAAAAAAAAAAGGTATTACTGTTGTATTTTATTTTCATTTATATAAAATTAAACAAAAAGAACTCCTGTATTCATGGAAATTATTTTACGAAACATACTGCGTGCAATATAAACACACAATGTATACAGTAATTGTATAATGATGTACAAGTTACTGAGAAAAATAATACCTGTAGTAGAAATTGAGTAAAGCGAATGAAAACCATAAACACTGTTTAAAAATTTATAAAAATAATAAAAATAAATAACTACCACTCACCGTAGGAAGAAATACTTCACACGGTATATTCAAAATGGGAATGTAAATAACCTCTATTTACAAAGTGCGTATTGAGCATAACAATTTTCAGATACACAAAAATCCTTGATAGTCGTGAAAAAACAACTTTGAATTGTACCATTATTATTGCAATGATACAATAAAATCACTTACAAATAAATACTGCAATGATGATAGTGGACTTCCCTTATTGTAATACTCCTGCTGCAATTCCGATAGTATGCAAGAGAAATTACTTTTCTAACACTTTCATTAATCTGCAATGAAATGTGAAACCACTACACTAAAGGATCAACTCTTTAAGACTGACAAAGCCTATGCATGCTGGGTTTCAAGTGAGGAATAAATAATGAGGTAGGAGGGGCAATACTCATAGCTTGAGGGCATACTCCACCCAACACACAGACACCACCACCTCACCACACTTGCTCGTGTAACCTGCCCAACTCAGCTGTGTGAAGAAGGGTGGTAGCAGCAGGTGGCTTCTTTTTTTTAAAGGTAGTGGTAGAGGAGGCGGTGGATAGTGTATGGGAGGGAGGGCGGGCAAGGTGATAACCTGAGATACATAATCAAGGTCATTTTCTTTCATATGACACTTGGTCCCCCCCAAAAAAAAAAAAAATCTAAAACAAAAATAAAATAAAAGATAAGATGGCTCGTGTCCAAATCCCAAGTACAGTTTAAGAAACAAAAGAATAACAATACCTTACTGATGAATCATCAGGTAAAATCAGTGTGGCAAGTCATGACTTCCCAAACATGGAATGTCTTCAAACCAGTTTGACAGGAATTACCTTGGGCCCAGAATAAAAATGCACTGTACTCCAGAAAGGTCACTTCAGACTTTCTTAGGATCTTATAACTTTTTATGTAATGTACAAAACACAAGAGGTAAATGTACAGTGCATACATATGTATGTATGTATATATATGTATGTATATATATAATATATGTATATATATATATATATATATATATATATATATATATATATATATATATATATATATCCTAGAGAGAGAGAGAGAGAGAGAGAGAGAGAGAGAGAGAGAGAGAGAGAGAGAGAGAGAGAGAGAGAGAGAGAGAGAGAGAGAGAGAGAGAGAGCTGACCACAACATTATTCTACAGTTCACTGCACTTCCAGGCTGGTAAAACTGCATAAAATTTACTAACAGAAAACTAAAAACATTTAAACATGATTTTGCAATATAATACCTTTAGTTTACCTAGGATATTTTTACGATTATAAAGAAAATGAATAATATGATGCCCAGATGACCTATCTCTTACACTTCTGCAGTTAAAGAAAATTAAAAATAATTTTTTTCAACCAAGTTTCAACTATATATAATTACTAATAAATTTCAGTGTTTAATAAAGCTTGTACTAATTAAAGATTAAACTTCAAAGTATTCATTAAATGAAGAGAGAAATCTAGTTCTTGAATAAACAAAAATTCCTAATGTTTAGTGAGAAAAAGTGGTTCCCTAGTTTTTCTTTCGAAATGGTCTTAGAAAATGACATCATGATCCAGCAGAAATATCAACATCTTTAACATTTTTACATATACCTTTCAAAGTAACTGTTCCTCTTTATATCTCATCTTACATTCAAACCATCTCAATCTATGGGTTTTCGAACCATTCTACCTCCGGCCACCTCACTTCTGCCACTTTCTAACTCAGAATGTGATCCTCCCACTGTACTCTGAATTAATCATATTGAAATTTTTTCTTTCTATAAATGGAATATTTTTTAACAGTATTTAGTAAAACTCTATTCCCTCCAAGTTGCATTTACTGTATGCATTTTTTTTTCTTACTGCCTTCTCAACTTCTACTTAGGAGTACAGTGTTCTCAAGGTATAAAAAAAATACTAAAATGAATTATTTCAACTTTTCAAAGTTAATAGCCATCTTTCAACAGAAAGTAACAGCCTCAAATACTTTAAATTTATATAACTATCAGTTTTGATCACTTTAAAGTGCAACTCTCCAACCACACATGGCTGCAACCTAAACAGATGGTTTCCCCTTGAGAATGAGTTTCCCTTGTTCTCATCTTTCACTTCCAGCAAGGAGTGTATCTCGACTATGCAAGAACCTGTTGTCCATCACTATGCGTGGAGAGGGAAGGAGGGAACACAAATGAAATTTGCTAAGGACAGAAAAGAATTAATTTCGACAATAACACTATGGTTATTTCAATGAATCCTACCACACCAAAAAGCCAGGAGGGCCGTGATGGTCAAAACTATGTTACGTAAAAGGATTACCTTTAACAAATAAAAAAAACATCGGTCTTTCCAGTAGGAAAATATTCCAGATACCTTTGGGTTCAGGGTAGCTTCTCTGACAGTAGCTTTATCTCTCTAAGCATTAAGTACCTTCTCAATACTTCAGTACCAAACCCTAGTGGCAACATTAAAATCAAGCCTCAATGACGAGCCCCTAAACCTACTATATAGAGTTAAACTATAGTATTTGGAAAACCTCAACCAAGTATATCTCCTACTGCTACTTAAGGTCCCAGTTAGCTGGCATCCTATACAGATATTGCATAGTAAAGACAGGGACACTTTATCAAATGGGCTGCTTTTAATATGCAATTTAAGGAAAAAAATCTGAGGAAATTCAAAGTGGCTATTTCCCTGACACTGTGGGGGCCTTAACCTTTACCAATTTCAAACTTTGGTTGTTCCGACTCCTATGCACGTCGATGATTGTTGCTTTGAGGAATCACACATTGGCATTCCTCGACATAGGCCTAGTAGATAACCTAGCCCCATAAAACATGTTCCAGATTGGAACCCTGACCTTTGCCATCCTATTTAGGTAGATACATGCTTTGGAAGAGCCTTATGAGGTAGTTGTTCCTGGCCATGAAATCAGGAAGCAGGGAAAAGACCGCTACTATTTCCAAAATCCTGACCTCAGCAATGAGGGTCAGCAATTCACAGACACTCTTAGCGTAGGCTAATGCTTACAAAAATATCTTGACCATCTATAAACTATTAAGGTTCGAAAGGGATTCCTTGGGAGTTGAAAACCACACCCGTATTCAACCACACTTACTTAACCCTTGATGATGAAAGATCTGCCTGTCCCTGGACAAGGGTAATGCTAACCAAATCAAATCCTACATATTAAAGAATGGAGGATAGTTTGGACATGTAGCTCTTAACATATGGGACCAAAAACTTTAAAAACCTTTCTACATCTGAGAAACCAAAAGAACTTTATGATACTGTATTCAGATTCATTTTAGGTGGATGAAACACCCCTGGAATTATTCAAATTATAATAAATACTCTGTTAGTGTCTGTAAAGCTTGTTAAGAGAATTTCATCTTAAGAGCCTATGCTTGGCAACCTAGCGGACTTAGAAACCCTTCTGCTCCAAGTAAACAGTGGTATCTATCCAAGCAGTCAGATAGCAATGCAGTTGTCTGAGAATACCTAACCTCTTTGGAAGGAAGACCTGTTTGTATGCTAGCAGAGCACATAGGTCTGTGAACCAATTGGAGGACAACAAGGGGCTAAGAAGTTATCCTCTCATAGTAAATTATTCTGATCTCGTTAAGAATGGTAGAAACATGTAAATACTCAGGTTTGGCAACCCTAAATCATGACATGTACTGCCCAAGCCACGGGATCTAGATCTGGAGAGCAATAAATGTCAATTTTCTTGTTCTGAACTGTTGAGAACACAACCATTGTCTGTTTCCCTCACACTTTACAAAGATGTAGACCTTTGTCTGTTTCCCTCTCACTTTACAAAGATCTAGACCTTTGTCTGTTTCCCTCACAATTTACAAAGATCTAGACACACCTAAGGATGTTGGGACCACTCCATAGGAATGGTCTGACCTATCACACTCAGCTGATTCATCAGTGTTCTGTTTCCCTGTAATAAACCTGAGCAGGACAAAGTCTCTTCTCTGTCCACTACAACAGACCCTTGGCCAATAGAAACAGATTCCGACAAAGTCCCGCCCTATTTGATGATGTCGACTGGAGTCATGGTATTATCTGAATTAATAGGCAAGATTTTCTCTAATACCAGACTCTCTAAGCTCCTTGAGGCTTTCTAGACTGTGATTATTTCTAGAATACGTTGATGTGAATCTGTTTCTTTTTCTTGTTCTACAGTAGACTAAATATTCCCATAACTCTGGATAAAGAAGTACAAGAAAAGAGGTACATGAAAAGAAGTCTCATAAGTATACTAAGAACACCCAGTCATTACTCCATGCAGAATTTCATTACTGACAAGATATTGTTCAAGATTGAAATGTCTGACACCAATCTCCATCCCCCTGAAGATTTCCTGGGCTGGAAGGATCAACCTATTCACTGACCCATTGAAAAGCAACTTCTTGATATTTTGGCATCAATCTTAGGACTTGCTGACGCTGTACTTGTAATGATGCGAATAAACTGGTTGAAGCTACAGCAAAGGGAGGGAGGTCAACAATAAGTGAGAGACATTTTGCAAAACCCTTAGGACCTATGGACTCAAAGACAGAATCAGATCTCCAGGAATTGAAAGCCTACATCGCACCAGAGGCTGTACTACTAGCTAGACTGTCGATTGTGGAACCTGCTCCCCATTGACTTGCCAGCAGAATCATGTTCTGGTGGATAGCCCAGTCTCCTACCTGCTCTAAGTCGAAAAAAGTTGGTTGAACATTAAGAGGAGCTGCGGCTGACCTGCCTGATGTGGCCGTACTTCTAGAAGCGGCGCATAGCATACACTGTTGGCTGAATGATAAAGTTTCTCCACCCTTTTGACTCCTGTCGGATTGGTTTCAGGAAGAAACTTGATCTGTCACTCTAGCTAAGGTAAGATACCAGTTCACACTTCTGATTGGTTGAAACATAAGTGGACCAGTATATAACAAACCTGCCACCTCTTTTTCAAGACAAAATTAACAAAAGTTTGTACCAACTCTTAGCACATGCCTATGATCGTGTGATACAGATACTTCGTGAATTCCAGCGTAAAATGAATTTCATCATTGTCCTTATACTAATATGCCCATTCTTTGAGCCACTTGAAAACTATTTCAAGAATGGATTCAGCAAAGTAGTCCATCTCTAGAACCTTCAATGTTCTGACCATCGTCAACATGTACTCCTGGTTGATAATGACACTCTTTCCCCCCGAGTTCAAGAGTACTCTGAGTGGACTCTTGAATTAAGTATAGCAGTTCAACTGTCTGGTAAACCCATCCTCCTTGACCTGACATACGGCACCCATATGATCGGAGTTGAAATGGAGCCTGACTTGGTGTTTGCCCTTTTCACTACTATTATATTCTGTGACAGCAAGAGTCTTTGGAACTACTAAGGTGTCTGAAACCTCTAGTATCTTTCGCACAATGTGGGGAAGTACTTGTTAATTTTGTTCGGTAGTCTGAATGACGATTCGATCTCCACCTCAGAAACTGTAACATGGTTAATTTTACCCTGATCAAGATCTCCCTGTTAACTTCATCTTGCTTAAGACTGACGAGATCCTGAGTAAGGATGAGTCTAGCTACCCCAAAGATGGAAGGGATGGCATGTTTAAAGGTTGAGGTTGTCATCAAGGCAGAAGCCTCAGGAAGCCCTCGATTCTTGGAAGCTGATCCCCGTTCGTACATTAACATTTGGAATGCGTGCCATAAATGTTTTGTTTGTCATAGGGATGCTAGATTATTTGTGTCACCTGTGGCACACTATGCATTTTCTTCTAGACAAACTAAAACTGTATACATTATGTTCTTGCTACTTAAACCGTATTTCTACTTATTACTGTAATTTACCGAATTAAATTTTAGGCCCCAAAAATAAAATTCATCTGCCCTCAGAATCCCGCAATATAAAGAGTCCGCGATATTGATTTACACGTACAGTATTCATAAAACCCAGGAGGAGTTTTCGCTACTAGGTAAAAGAGTTATTACTCCTGCTATCAGCACTCAGTCTACAAGTAATAAAGGTCAGGACACTGGCAGCCACCGTCATCCCTCCCGTGACTAGGGACATTTTCGAGACAGTTTGATGATTCTATAACTATTGACTGTGGATTTGATGATGGCAGCACTGACACGGGTCCAATGTAAGACTCAGGCACAAGGAAACATTGTTCTCGGTCAAGCAGCCTCTTGTTCCACCTTTGGTTGGGTAGAGTCATATACTTCACCTCAACCATAAATTCGACATTATCAAACCTAGCAGAAAGCAAAGAGCATTCTGACACTGCAGCCACCTTACCAGTGGGCCTTTTGATCCCAAAAGGAACACAAGGGAGAGGAACACATTCAAAGTTATCCACATGGTTCAAGTCTTTACAGTCAACTCTTCAAGTGAAGAAAGAGATTGGGTATGGGTGACCCAAATTCTTCCTCATAACACACTGAACATTCATTTTAGTAAACGGAAGGAAGTAGTGCAGTCGCTCCTCCACAACCAAGTACCATATCCTCAGAAACTTCCCTCGTCAAGGCGGAACTCATTCTGCATGGGCTGCCACACCAGCGATTGCTCCAGGATTGTTGAAAGCATCACTGATAAGCAGCCAACTATTTCCCTCATTTCTTGTTTCAGTAGAACAGGAAACACGAGAAGATCGAGCTTGGTGGCTGATTGATGATTTCCTCTCCAGGGGAGTTTAACTCGCACCCCAACTTCAGGTATCCTACCATTCTTAGATGAATCCAACAGTTGATAGACACCTGAAGAACAGGAACATCTCAGGGAAGGAGTTCACGAAAGTAAAATGCCTGCTTTTCAACATACTGGAACTCCAAGCAAAGCTTATTGTGAGCTTCCCAATAGGTTTTAAGAAATCACCTAGTTACGTTGAAGAAAAACAACTCCATCTTTGTGACTAAAGAAAAGGGGTTCTGTTTTACAGACCTTTTGCTATTGGGCAAGCAGGTACATACCTGGGTAGCTGGCATGATGAAGTTGTATGCAAGATCCATTCCAACTACAGGAATGTTGTAGCAAACACGGTTAAACACCAAGGGCACAACATAGGATCAGCGACTCCTGACTTTCGTGCTAGGTGGAAAGTCTTCTTATACTTTGTGTATCCCCATCAAAGGACCTGTTCACCTCCCGATTACTCCAGAATTCCAGTTCTAGAACATCTTCTAGTAAACTGCTCTACCATCCCAGGGAAGTGAGCAACATTCAGGTCACCTTCCAACTCACTAGTTCCTTTTGATACCTTAGCATTTCCACTTGCTTACCTGGCTTACCGATTACTCCAGTCTGGACGATTGACAACATCCAAATTTGCTGAAGCTCATCTTCTATGTACCAGTACTATCTTTCTGCTAATGGTTGTGGTGGCCTAAGTGGTAACATCCCTGACTGGTGATTGCCAGACTGGGTTTAGTCCCCCGCTCAAACTAGTTGGTTCCTTTGGTCACTGCAACCTCACCATCCTTGTGAGCTAATGATGGGGGTTTGAGGGAGCCTATACATCTATCTGCAGTCATCAGCAGCCATTGCCTGGCCCTTCTTGGTACTAGCTTGGGTGGAGAGGTGTCTTGGGCACTAGTCATACGTATATATGGTCGAGAGGGGGCTTGGGCACAGATCATATGTATAAATGGGCAGTCTCTAGGGCATTGTCCTGCTTGATAGGGCAATGTAACTGTTCCTTGCCTCTGCCATTCATGAGAGGCCTTTAAACCTTTAAAAGGTATACTTCATCAGGCAGAACCTCACTGCAATGAATTATGGTTCTCTTCATCTTCCTTTGCCAAGGAAGCTATGTTTGGTCTCTGTGATAAAAGGCTGTCACTCAGCATTTAGCTAGATCTCAAACTGAAGAGCTTGGACCTTTTCCCCTTCAGAAGATTAGCCTGGGCTCGGGGGTAGCTTTGAATGGTCTTCAAATAAGATTTGAATCCTAGACTACTAACAAGCCTTGGCCTTGACATTGTCCAATAAATCAGCACAATACATCAGCATGTCTGATAAACCAGCACCCAATACATTGGCAAGCCCAATAAACCAGCACTCGATACATCGACAAACCCGATTATCCAGCACCCGCCAGCCAATCTATTCATTTATTGAATATTATCTAAGATTTGTCTGCAATTGCTAGTTTAAAAAAGGGATTTTGACGAAGGAAAAATCTATTTCTGGGCGAGGGACCTGTGTCGCCCCGTGAAATGCTCCTCTAGCACCATTTCTAAGGCATAGTTACTGCTGAATATACCAGAGAAAAAGAGATGCATGGAATGCCAGGAATAAACCAAGCTCGCTCACTCTTTGAGTGTCGGTATAGAAAACTGGGGCGTGATTGAACCACGACCATAGATCCCTCACCAATTAGACCTCTCCTTCATCAACATCCCACCTCTCTACCCCTACATCTCCCCACTCCCCATCCTCATTCCTCCTCAGTATTTGCGTTGGTCAGACGTGTTTTGTTTTGCTCTGTATGTTGTGAGTGCAACACTGTTACTATTTCCATTTTGTTACCGAGTGTGTGTGCCCTGTTTAAAATGGCAAACGTAACATTTTCAAATTTACATCAATTCTCATTATGCAGAATAATTTCCTTAAACCGATTTACGACTACAGTACTGTTTGAGCACGCAAGCAAATCAACAGCTGATCATCTGACATCTGGGATGAATAAATAGTGTAGTGTGGTGTAATTTTACTTTAAAAAAATATAAATAAACATAAAAAAAAATTAAAAACATGAAAAAATAACCAGAAAATTTTAAAAAAAGGCACGTAATTCTAAGGTTTGAAAAAATATAAAAAAGAAATTCCATTGAATGTAAGACAATTACTGCACTTTATATTTCAATACCTTACTTGTAAAACACATTAGACGAACAGTAAATGGAAAACAATAGCTTAAAACCATTTAAATAAAGGAAACAAAATTATACTAGCCATACTCTAGTTTTGAAGCAGGATTTTGATCCAACTTAACTATATTCATTAATAATGACTAATATTTGCATATTAACCCTTTTACCCCCAATGGACATACTGGTACATTTCACAAAACTCATCCCTTTACCCCCATGGACGTACCGGTACGTCCTTGCAAAAAACTGTTTTGTACATTTTTTTGCATATTTTTGATAACTTTAAGAGAAACTTCAGGCATTTTCAAAAATAATGAGACCAACCTGACCTCTCTATGATGAAAATTAAGGCTGTTAGAGTAATTTAAAAAAAATATATTGCAAAATGTGCTTGAAAAAAAAAAAACGCCTGGGGGTTAAGGGTTGGAAAGTTCCAAATAGCGTTGGGGGTAAAAGGGTTAATTTCGTACTGAATTATGAAATAAAAACATAGCAAATTTACATCTTTTCCATTGCTTACGTTTACAGTACAAGATGATCGTTTATGGTTTCCATATCAGCTGATTAAGCCAAACTACCAAAGGAGTTTTACCCTTGCTATAAGAAACAATTATTATTTTAGTCATTAGATTTACAGTGCTTGATTACAAAGCTTTAAGTAGTTTTTTGTGAAATTTGGTTTACCTTTTCATAAATTGAATAAACCGTCTACTAATTTTTCTTAGTGTTTTTCTCCAGTTTTGGACACTGCTTTCCCCGATGATAAACAGCTTAAGCATTGTATTTTCCAGGCTTTACCTACAACTTGTTGCTTAAACTTAACAGTATAATTCCCTACCAATCCTTCATACACAGGGAAAAAGGGTGAAATTTAATAATAATAATCACCATCATCTCATCCTTCACCTATTGACACAAAGGGCCTTGGTTAGATTTTGACAATTGTCTCTATCTTGAGCTTATAAATCAATAATTCTCCATTCATTATCTCCTACTTAACACTTCTTAGTCCTCAGCCATGTAGGTCTGAGCCTTCCAACTCTTCTAGTGCATTGTAGAGCCCCGTTAAAATTTTGGTGAACTAATCTCTTTGGGGAGTGCGACGAGCATGCCCAAACCCCCTCCATCTTTTTTATCATGACATCCTCCCAACTACACTGTCTGCATTCGTAAGCTTGACAGATGTAGTATTTGTATGGGCACTTTGGTCGTCAGCCTTCGGTATTCATGGGTTTCTTCTTTGCGGATTTGTACATTTGCGATACAGAGAACTATATAACCTATTAAATAAAATATCACATATTTGCGGTTCCATAATAAGTATTTTCGCTGCCTGATTATTTCAAACCGACCACTCTCCTTTGCACCTAACATGCTTCGCATTATTTCCTTCTCCAAACAGCACAACAACCCATATCTCGCTGACTCGACCTCTTCAGTCCTTTTTATGCAGAATCATGTTGTGAGGTAAAAAACCTATATATATCCAGTGTGTTTATAGTAATTTTAGTATAAAATGTAATATGTACACCACACTACCCCACGGGCCATACAGTCAATGGCTCAAGAGTTGCAACATTCTTCAGACTTACTGCGTAGAACTTCATACGTAAATGATTAGTGGTGTTGTACCGACACTTTTACTTCAAATTTTTAACGTGTTAGTATACTCATTGTGTATTGATGCTATTGTTATATTAACTACTGTACAGTACTGTATACGAAATACTGTACTTCACAGTAGTAACGTAGATATACTGTAGGCTATGTGTACGATAAGTGAATGGTGCAAATAGGCGTGCCGAAAAAAGCAATCCCTTACGAGAATTACATTAGCTAATTAAGCTGTACTGTACATATAGTATAGTATCAGCAAGTGTTGTTAGAAAAGAAAACAACAGTGTTTTGTTTTACTGTACGCATTACATGTAAGTAAAGGTGTGGCGATGACACTTTATTTCTACCCAGTTTTACAGAGTATGCAGTACAGTGTATACATGTACTGTACACTTACTTAATTGTGTTAATTGTTAACACAATACTTATACTGTGATAAAAACCAAATAAAAAGAATATTAAGCTACACATGGTTACTTAGTGTGTTAATCAACTACGCACAGGTAATGAGTAACGAGTTGGTAGGTTTGGAATTAAGCCACCCAAGGGCGGCAAGTATTCGCAGATTCTTGCTTTTCGCACCTGTCTCTGTTGCCTAACTTCTGCGAATAAGGAGGGCTGACTGTAAATCCGCGATGAATAAAAATTCTTCCTCATACGCCTAACCGTTACAAAATTATAATACAGTTCCCTTGAGTCTTCATTGCTTCTGTTGCCCCATAGATAATTTACATAAGAATAATTATATCCGTTTGTTCATGAAAAATAGTCGCCTTGCATGTTTTTATAAATTTTGCCTATTTCTATAATTTCAATAAACATGCCTAAAGTATTAACCCTTTTACCCCCAGGCTATTTGGAACTTTCCAACTCTTAACCCCCAGGTGTTGTTTTTAAAGCACATTTTGCAATATATATTTTTTTTTTAAATTGCTCTAACAGCCTTACTTTTTGTCATAGAGAGGTCATGTTGGTCTCATTATTTTGGAAAATAATATGCAAAAAAATGTATATAGCAGTTTTTTTGCAAGGACGTACTGGTACGTCCAAGGGGGTAAAGGGATGAGTTTTGTGAGACGTACCAGTACGTCCATTGGGGGTAAAAGGGTTAAACACACTAAGTAACAGAATACATCTTCATTTAGCATGAAAGGTAAAAGGAGAACCTAACTCCGATGTCATGTCATACCAGTCAGATTATCTAGCCGATTCACCATGATGCTAAAGTCAGCAATGGAATATATAACCCAGTTAGAATTACACCACACTTAACCCTTTTACCCCCAATGGACGTACTGGTACGTTTCGCAAAACTCATCCCTTTACCCCCATGGATGTACTGGTACGTCCTTGCAAAAAACTGCTATTTACATTTTTTTTTTTTTTGCATATTTTTGATAGCTTTATGAGAAACTTCGGGCATTTTCCAAAAGAATGAGACCAACCTGACCTCTCTATGATGAAAATTAAGGTTGTTAGAGCAATTTTAAAAAACATATATTGCAAAATGTGCTTGAAAAAAAAAAATGCCTGGGGGTTAGGGGTTGGAAAGTACCAAATAGCCTGGGGGTAAAAGGGTTACGGTAATTTTGATATCATCCTTTCAATTTTATGAGGAGGAAAACTAAAACTACATTAAAAAAACTTTGGATATTGATAACTCTAAAACGTTCTTTCCTCATGTAATTGATTTAATCTCTGCTATTCATTATCCTATTCAAAAAATATCCCGTACATATCATTAGAAAGAAAAGAGAAAATATTTCTTTTTGTTACAAAACATTTTGATTAAAACGTAAATTTTTCTTTTTATGAAATATTTCAGTTTAAAAAATTTTGGAAAAATAATAAATCTTAGAAAAAAATACTAAGTTTTTAAATTCTTTTCTGACAAAAAATTTATGTATATCAAAGTTAAGTTACAATTTTGACAACAATTAATAAGATATTTTTAAAGATAATTTATTTTTTTTTTAGATTTTGAAATTTTCATTTACAAAAAAAAAAAAAAAAAAGTCTGAATGACATAAAATCTTAGTACAGAATGTGGAAAACATAATATATAAAAAAAACAGGTATAAATATTATGAATTTTGAATTATAAAAGCGGGTTTTTAATCATAATGCTCAAAGTCCTATGCTCCTAATTAGGAAAGCATCTCCAGGGAAGAAAATGAAACAAAAGCAAAGACTAAGATAAAAAAGAGAAACAACAAAATGAGTACAGTAACAACAGGAATGTGACTCCAGTAGTGATGGTTTTGAAAATGGAGAGCAAAGATGAAGATAAAGAAAAAGATTAAGGAATAAAACCTCTTGATAAACCACCCGGTATTCTTGGCCCTTCTATTAACCCTTTTACCCCCAATGGACGTACTGGTACGTTTCACAAAACTTATCCCTTTACCTCCCATGGACGTACCGGTATGTCCTTGCAAAAACCTATTTGCATTTTTTTGCATATTTTTGATAATTTTATGAGAAACTTCAGGTATTTTCCAAAATAATGAGACTAACCTGACCTCTCTATGATGAAAATTAAGGCTGTTAGAGCAATTTAAAAAAAAATATATTGCAAAATGTGCTTGAAAAAGAAAATGCCTGGGGGATAAGGATTGGAAATTTCCAAATAGCCTGGGGGTAAAAGGGTTAAGCCAGCCCAACTCACCAATCCTTGACCCTTCAAATAAGCCTAACTGACAGACTTTGTGGAAAAACCAGAGGAAAAGCAAACTGACAGAAAAATGCTTGAGCATAAGCTCAAGCAAGAGAACTGTAATCCAAGACAGCGCTGTAAAAATTATATGGCACTGTATGTGACTTAACCCTTTTACCCCCAAGCTATTTGGAACTTTCCAACCCTTAAATCCCAGGGTTTTTTTTTTCAAGCACATTTTGCAGTATATTTTTTTAAATTGCTCTAACAGCCTTAATTTTCGTCATAGAGAGGTCAGGTTGGTCTCATTCTCTTGGAAAATGCCTGAAGTTTCTCATAAAATTATAAAAAATATGCAAGAAAAAAATTCAAATAGCAGTTTTTTTGCAAGGACGTACCAGTACGTCCATGGGGTAAAGGGATGAGTTTTGTGAAATGTACCACTACGTCCATTGGGGGTAAAAGGGTTAACATTTGTTTGACTTTCGAGAGTCTGTCTACAAGAACAGGTACTCACTCTAGCATGGAATTTAATCTAGTTAAAATCTCACTTAGGTAAGATTATAATGTGTAGATTTCTCATTTGTTGTCAGATGTGAGATGAACAAGAATATGTAAAGAATATACCAGGTTATTCAATATATGGGTAGGTACAGAACAGTAAAAAGCTGTACCTATAAAAGGATTCAACATCAAAATATGTGACCAGTCTTCAGAGTATCATATTATTATTATCACTTGCTAAGCTACAACACTAATTGGAAAAGCAGGATGCTATAAGCCCAGGGGCTCCAACAGGGAAAATAACCAAGTGAGGTAAAGAAACAAGGAAATATAAAATATTCTAAGAAGAATAACAACATTAAAACAAGCCTTTCCAATATAAACTACAACTTAACAAAACAAGAGGAAGAGAAATAAAATAGAATAGCGTGCCTAAATGTACCCTCAAGCAAGAGAACTCTACCCCAAGACAGTGGAAGACCATGATACAGAGGCTATGGCACGACCCAAGACTAGAGAACAATGGTTTGATTTTGGAGAGTCCTTCTCCTAGAAGAGCTGCATACCATAGCTAGGAAAATGGCCACTGAACAACTACAGTGCAGTAGTTTACGCCTTGGGTGAAGAAGAATTGTAGACCTGAAACTCCAGTACTTCAACAAGTAGCTGGTGTTCTTACCAAATAACTACAAATAAGATACTATTTTCTGTTTATTTTTAAGATTAATAATGTACTTGCTTTGTTGTTTGTATTGTATATTAAAAAAGAAAAAAAATTTATCAACCAAAAAAAAAAATACACTTTCTTTTCCCTTACAGTAAAAAAGAAAAAAACCTGTACTTGCAAAAAAGAAAATTAGTTGTAATAATTACAATGAAACTCCCGTTATTCATAGTGCATCTCTCTCAAAGCTTGATTGAATTCCGATCGAAAAACTAAAATAACTGCTTCATTTTCTTGAAATAGGCTTAACCCTTCAGTGTAGTATTAAGACAATCCGACGGTTAATGGCAATAACGTCAACAAGCATACGTCGTAGATACTCTGTCTTTTCAGTTCTCACATCCTTTGAATTTTATAATTGATGTTTAAAGGTCTAAAGACCGTGCACGAATGGCAGAGGTAAGGGACAGTAACATTGCCCTAGAGACTGACCAGCGTTCAAGCCCCCTCTCCACCCAAGCTAGGACCAGAGAGGGCCAGGCAATGGCTGCTGATGATTCAGCAGAGACCTCTAAGCTCCCCCAAAACCCCCATCCTTAGCTTACAAGGATGGTAAAGTTGCAGACACTAAAGGAAGTAATGAGTCTGAGCGGGACTCAAAGCCCTGTTTTGGCGATCATACAGGGAGAGACGGTTACCAATCAGGCCACAACCCCAGCTTTAGATTGTTTTTTTTTTTTGTTTTTTTTTGTAATCTAATTTATTAGTGATAAGAGATTTAATCTATTAGCGAAAATAGGGAATGTCGTTCCAAATTAGTTAAGTTATTCCTGAAAGGGATTTAACCCGTGACGTGGGTGCTGCATGCGGTAAGAGAGGACTATTAAAATCCTCTAGCTTCCAATCCTCTCCTGACCAAGGAATTAATTCCTTTTCCAAATATAAGAAAAAAAAAAAAAATAAAATGCTTTGAGAAAAATAGGATGCATAAATACAAGAAAATTGTGATAAAGGTATTAGGTCCTTCTCCAGGAATTTAAAACAGATTGTTCCTAATCTCAAGCATTCTAGATATTTTTCTAAACTGGTTTATAGTTCTCACCAAGTTTTCGATAGAAACAATCTCGACAGTTCTGGGGGCAGAAAGGAAATAGGATGTTCACGATAGACCTGATAGATGTGTGCTTTCACATCCTTTTTCAACAAAATCCCAAAAATCATTCTCAGTTTGTGAACGCTTCACAGGTTTACCCATTTAAGTGCCGTGTTTAGGCCTAAGGACAGTTCCCCAAGTCTTCTCCGATATGATGGCTCCCATCTCAAAATGGTTGGTTTCTGGGAATCAGGGTTCTTTTTTATCTGAACTATGGCTGTTTTTTAACACTTCACTGGAAAGGATTCGGGTTTAACAATAGTGATTACTCAGGTTATAGGAAAGGTTAGGAGTCCTGGTCAATTTGGAAAAAGTATCTTTTAATTCCAACTCGAAGGATTCTATAACTGGGAACTATAACAGCACGTTTTCCTTATCGGGATTTTCTTTCGGAAAAGAGTATTCCGTCTCTCTATTTGTGGGAAAAATTCATGCAGATGACATCCCTTTTGGTTTGGATCTGGATGAGATTACTAGGGACAACAGATTCCTTACAAAAGTAAGTTTTGATGGGTTGTTTCAAGAAGAAAGATTTCCCATACCATCTCAATCCGAATTGGAGAAGAGTATTTGAACATAACAAAAGTTGTATTCCAGTGATGTTTAACCCTCTTCAACTATAATAAATTTTTTTTAATGAGGCGCATTTGCACCAACTCGCAGCGGTGACATTTCAATTCGGAAAAGTTTCCTGCTATCTGATTGGTTAGAATTATCTTGTCCAACCAATCAGCGATCGGGAGACTTTTCCGAGCTAAAAGGGCAGCCCTGCGAGTCGGTGAAAATCTGCCTCACTAAAAAAAATTGACTATAGTTACATGGTGGAACAATTTTAGATATTTAAACCAGGGAGTGTCTTTAAAAGTGATGGTTCTAGACAGCTCTTTCATGCATTCATGGGGCACAACTATGGATTATCTCTACCTGTCAGGGAAGTAGTTGAAGATAGAATAAGCTCTTCATATTAATTGCCAGGAGCTTTTACTGGTGTTCAATGCCCTTCAGAATTCGGAGTAGCTGGTAATAAAAGTGTGTGGAAGCGTTTTCAGACACGACGACAGCTTGCATTCGGAAGAAGGGGGGAATGAGATCGAAATTTATATTCCAGATAGTGGAACTTCTACTAGCTTGGATGAGTTTGAAAGGGACAATTCTCCTGCCTCGGTTTATTTCAAGGAAATTAAACTACGTCTTTGCAGACCAGTTAAGCAGGGAAAAAGATTCTTCCAAATTAATGGTCTCTCTAGACATTAGTGTGTTTAGAGATTTAGAATTGGTAAGGGATGCCAAACATGGACATTTTTGCAAAATTAGTCAACAAGAAGATAGAGGTGTTTTGCTCACCAGTGCCAGGTCCTTTAAGGAAGGTGGATGTCCTTTTACAGGACTGGTCGAAACTGGATCTGTATGAATTTCTCCCTTTCTCAATGATTTGAGATGTGATAAAGAACTTCAGTATATAAGAACAGCATGATTACTCTAGTGGTATTCTATTGGCCTCAAAGTGGTTTACAGATCTCTGGCTTGTGTTGTTGGAATGTCCTAAGTGGTTGCCTTACAAGACCTATCTCCTAACAAGTTGGTCGGTGCACCCAAACACATATGAGCTATATCTAATTGTACAAAGACTGTCCACTGTATTTTCTTAAACAAAAACAAAAGAATTTTTGAAGTCTTAATTTATACAAGAGACAATGTAATGTTTATTTTGATGGGTGCAAATTAAGGAATTATCAGTGACTAAAACTATTTTGGAAAATATTGAAGCTTTTGCATTTTATTTTAAATAAAAGGAATTTGAGATTTTTGGTAATAGATCCCAGATGAATACCAAAACCAAGAACCTAGTCTTGGATTTATCATTTTCGGGTATTATTGCAAATGTGTTTAGGTTTTTTAATTTTGAGAAACTTATGGTTGTCAGAAAGATTTATTGAATTCTAGATGTATTACAGTACTGTATTGCAATATTTAAATGGTTCTCATCTTTCTATTAATGATCTTACAGCTAAGACTCTTCGCATTAGTGAACAAGCTCTGTCACATAAGATAGGTTTTGGAAAAAGGAAGATGCTTTTAATCTTTTACCTACATTCTGAGCTATGAATGATTTTATGACAAAGGGTTTGCTTCAACTTTTTCACCTTCCCTCTTTGGAAAAGACGACTGGTGATACGTCAGAAAATAATTTCTTTGTCTGTTGTTGACAGCTGTTAAGTGTCATTTGGACAAGATTGAAGGCAGAGGGGAAAGGTTGCTAATTTGTTTTGTGGGGCTAGGGTTTTGGGTCGTCGTCTTTCCAAAAATGCTATGCCTTTTTTTTATGGGTTTTGTCACAAAGGCTCACATGGAATTGGATCCAAGTCAGAGGAAAGACTTGATTAATGATATTGGAAGTGCAGCTACCTCTCTTAATTTATGTAGGAATCTTTCTTTGGGAAGAGTTTTACCAGAAGCTCAGTAGTGTATCATGTTGATTTTCCTGGATAAATAAGCATAAATAAGCAGAATTTTAATAATAAAATTTACTTTTTTTACACTCGCCTGATGTTTACATACACGCCGTACCCCCTTATCCCCCCTGACTAGTGACGTCAAGACGACAGGGATTTACTTTTGACTCGAAGAGAAAAATTCAAAGGATATAGTATACCCACACCAAGGTTATTGCTATTAATCAACAGAATGTCTCAATACTTCACTAGGGGCTAAGCCTATTGCAAGGAAAGAAGACTGAATTATTTTTAGTTTTAGGGTAAATGTTGGTATTAAACCAAGCTTTGAAAGAGTACTATGAACATTAGGCGAGTATAGACAAAATAAATCTTACGATCCAAATTCCATTCTTTTTTCCTTTTACCAAGTACAACTACAATAATTGGATTTTTCAATGATAATAGTGTTTATTCCTATCTAAAATTTTCTATTAAACAAAGTAGCCTACCACCAAAATATATTCTGGTGATTATGTATGACGTCCACAAGAGGCAAAACAATTTGAAGGGAAGAGACATAACGCAATGGACAAACAATAAGAGGCAAAGAAAATGCATCTGGGGCTGAAGGATCACAGCACCATCTACGTATAGTAGTCCTGTGTATGGTACATTACGGGTATTATAACTTAAATTACTGCATTCAGTAACTCCAAATCTTGAAGAAAAGCTAACTGTATCAAGATATCAAATGCCACCCAACATCACAAATTTTTAGTAATATGTTATTTTCCTTAGTAAAATAAATTTTTGAATATACTTACCCGATGATCATGTAGCTGTCAACTCTGTTGCCCGACAGAAAAATCTAAGGTCGGGATACGCCAGCGATCGCTATACAGGTGGGGGTGTACACAACAGCGCCATCTGTCGAGTAGGTACTCAGGTACTTCTTGTCAACAAGAACTCAATTTTCTCCTCGGTCCACTGGTTCTCTATGGGGAGGAAGGGAGGGTCCTTAAATTCATGATCATCGGGTAAGTATATTCAAAAATTTATTTTACTAAGGAAAATAACATTTTTCAATATTAATCTTACCCGATGATCATGTAGCTGATTCACACCCAGGGGGGTGGGTGGAGACCAGCATACATGTTAACATTAGAAGCTAAGTATCCCGTATTTCATTTTAGCAGTTATTCAAAATAACAAACATAAAATAAATAAGTACCTGGTAAGGAAGTCGACTTGAACCATTACTCTGCCTTTTTAAGTACGTCTTCCTTACTGAGCCTAGCGATCCTCTTAGGATGCTGAGCGACTCCTAGGTGCTGAAGTATGAAGGGCTGCAACCCATACTAAAGGACCTCATCACAACCTCTAATCTAGGCGCTTCTCAAGAAAGAATTTGACCACCCGCCAAATCAACCAGGATGCGGAAGGCTTCTTAGCCTTCCGTACAACCCAAAAAACAACAATAAAAAGCATTTCAAGAGAAAGATTAAAAAAGGTTATGGGATTATGGGAATGTAGTGGTTGAGCCCTCACCTACTACTGCACTCGCTGCTACGAATGGTCCTAGGGTGTAGCAGTTCTCGTAAAGAGACTGGACATCTTTGAGGTAAAATGATGCGAACACTGACTTGCTTCTCCAATAGGTTGCATCCATAACACTCTGCAGAGAACGGTTCTGTTTGAAGGCCACTGAAGTAGCGACAGCCCTAACTTCATGTGTCCTTACCTTCAGCAAAGCAAGGTCTTCTTCCTTCAGATGAGAATGGGCCTCTCTAATCAAAAGCCTGATGTAATAAGAAACTGCGTTCTTAGACATCGGTAAAGCAGGTTTCTTGATAGAACACCATAAAGCTTCTGATTGTCCTCGTAATGGCTTTGTACGTCTTAAATAGTACTTAAGAGCTCTTACTGGGCAAAGTACTCTCTCTAGTTCGTTCCCCACCAAGTTGGACAGGCTTGGGATCTCGAACGACTTGGGCCAAGGACGAGAAGGAAGCTCGTTTTTAGCTAAAAAACCAAGCTGCAAGGAACATGTAGCCGTTTCAGATGTAAAACCTATGTTCCTGCTGAAGGCGTGAATCTCACTGACTCTTTTAGCTGTTGCTAAGCAAACGAGGAAAAGTGTCTTTAATGTGAGATCCTTAAAAGAGGCTGATTGAAGCGCTTCGAACCTTGCTGACATCAGGAACCTTAAAACCACGTCTAGGTTCCAGCCTGGTGTGGTCAACCGACGCTCCTTTGAGGTCTCAAAAGACTTAAGGAGGTCCTGTAGATCTTTGTTGGTGGAAAGATCTAAGCCTCTGTGGCGGAAGACCGCTGCCAACATGCTTCTGTAACCTTTGATCGTAGGAGCTGATAGGGATCTTACATTCCTTAGATGTAAAAGGAAGTCAGCTATCTGCGTTACAGAGGTACTGGTTGAGGAAACTGCATTCGCCTTGCACCAGCTTCGGAAGACTTCCCATTTTGACTGATAGACTCTGAGAGTGGATGTCCTCCTTGCTCTGGCAATCGCTCTGGCTGCCTCCTTCGAAAAGCCTCTAGCTCTTGAGAGTCTTTCGATAGTCTGAAGGCAGTCAGACGAAGAGCGTGGAGGCTTGGGTGTACCTTCTTTACGTGCGGCTGACGCAGAAGGTCCACTCTTAGAGGAAGAGTCCTGGGAACGTCCACTAGCCATTGCAGTACCTCGGTGAACCATTCTCTCGCGGGCCAGAGGGGAGCAACCAACGTCAACCGTGTCCCTTCGTGAGAGGCGAACTTCTGTAGTACCCTGTTGACAATCTTGAACGGAGGGAACGCATACAGGTCTAGATGGGACCAATCCAGAAGAAAGGCATCCACGTGAACTGCTGCTGGGTCTGGAATCGGAGAACAATACATCGGGAGCCTCTTGGTCATCGAGGTAGCGAATAGATCTATGGTGGGCTGACCCCACAGGGCCCATAGTCTGCTGCAAACATTCTTGTGAAGGGTCCACTCTGTGGGGATGACCTGACCCTTCCGGCTGAGGCGGTCTGCCATGACATTCATGTCGCCCTGAATGAACCTCGTTACCAGCGAAATCTTTCGATCTTTTGACCAGGTGAGGAGGTCCCTTGCGATCTCGAACAACTTCCTCGAATGAGTCCCTCCTTGCTTGGAGATGTACGCCAAGGCTGTGGTGTTGTCGGAGTTCACCTCCACCACCTTGCTTAGATGGAGGGACTTGAAGTTTATCAAGGCCAGATGAACTGCCAATAGCTCCTTGCAGTTGATGTGAAGTGTTCTTTGCTTCTGATTCCACGTGCCCGAGCATTCCTGTCCGTCCAGTGTCGCACCCCAGCCCGTGTCCGATGCGTCCGAGAAGAGACGGTGGTCGGGGGTCTGAACAGCCAATGGTAGACCTTCCTTGAGAAGAATGCTGTTCTTCCACCACGTCAGTGTAGACCTCATCTCTTCGGAAATAGGCACAGAGACTGCCTCTAGCGTCATGTCCTTTCTCCAGTGAGCAGCTAGATGATACTGAAGGGGGCGGAGGTGGAGTCTCCCTAACTCGATGAACTGGGCCAGCGATGAAAGTGTCCCTGTTAGACTCATCCACTGCCTGACTGAACATCGGTTCCTTCTCAGCATGCTCTGGATGCATTCTAGGGCTTGACTGATCCTGGGGGCCGACGGAAAAGCCCGAAAAGCTCGACTCTGAATCTCCATACCTAGATAGACAATGGTTTGGGATGGGACGAGTTGGGACTTCTCTATATTGACCAGGAGACCCAATTCCTTGGTCATATCCATAGTCCATCTGAGATTCTCCAGACAGCGACGACTTGACGAAGCTCTTAAAAGCCAGTCGTCCAAATAGAGGGAGGCTCTGATGTCTGCCAAGTGAAGGAATTTGGCAACATTCCTCATCAGTTTGGTAAACACAAGAGGTGCCGTGCTTAGGCCAAAGCACAGGGCTTGGAACTGGTACACGACCTTTCCAAAGACGAACCTTAGGAAAGGTTGGGAGTCTGGATGGACGGGGACATGAAAGTATGCGTCTTTCAGGTCTAACGAGACCATCCAGTCTTCCTTCCTGACCGCTGCTAGGACCGACTTCGTCGTCTCCATTGTGAACGTCTGCTTGGTGACAAAAGCATTGAGAGCACTGACGTCCAGCACCGGTCTCCAACCTCCTGTCTTCTTCGCTACCAGGAAAAGACGGTTGTAGAAGCCCGGGGATTGATGGTCCCGGACTATGACTACCGCTCCCTTTTGTAGCAAGAGCGACACCTCTTGTTGCAACGCTAGCCTCTTGTCCTTCTCCTTGTAGTTGGGAGAGAGGTTGATGGGAGAAGTTGCTAGAGGGGGACTGCGGCAGAACGGAATCCTGTACCCCTCCCTTAGCAACTTCACAGACTGAGCGTCTGCACCTCTGTTCTCCCAAGCTTGCCAGAAGTTCTTGAGCCTGGCTCCCACTGCTGTCTGGAGAGGTAGGCAGTCAGATTCTGCCTTTTGAGGACTTGGAACCCTTCTTCGATTTGCCACGATGACTGTCGGCACGGGTACCTCCTCTGCTGGAGGTTCTGCCACGAAAGGGCGGGATGAACCTAGACGCTGGTGTGTCCATCCTAGGTCTAGGCACGGAAGGTAAAGCTTTGGCCTTACGTGCGGAGGACGCCACCAGGTCATGGGTATCCTTCTGGATCAACGAGGCAGCCATCCCCTTGATCAGCTCTTCCGGGAAGAGACACTTGGAAAGCGGAGCAAACAACAACTCCGACTTCTGGCAAGGAGTGATCCCAGCCGACAAGAAGGAGCAAAGATGTTCTCTCTTCTTAAGCACTCCCGACACGTACGAAGCCGCAAGCTCACCAGACCCATCCCGAATGGCTTTGTCCATGCTAGACATGATAAGCATGGCAGAGTCCTTATCCGAAGGGGAAGTCTTTCTGCTTAACGCTCCCAAACACCAATCGAGGAAGTTGAAGATCTCAAAAGCACGAAAGACTCCCTTCAACAGATGATCCATGTCAGAAAAGGACCAGCAAATCTTAGATCGTCTCATAGCCAGCCTGCGGGGAGAGTCAACCAGACTTGAGAAGTCGCCCTGGGCAGAGGCAGGAACTCCCAAGCCGGGTTCCTCTCCCGTGGCATACCAGACGCTAGATTTGGAAGCAAGCTTGGTAGGCGGAAAGATGAAAACAGTCTTTCCCAGCTGCTTCTTGGACAGCAACCACTCTCCCATAACCCTCAAAGCTCTCTTGGATGAGCGTGCGAGTACAAGTTTGGTGAAGGCAGGAGCTGCTGACTGCATGCCTAAAGCAAACTCGGAGGGAGGAGAGCGAGGGGTTGCAGACACAAACTGTTCCGGATACAAGTCCCTGAACAGGGCAAGGACTTTCCTAAAGTCTAAGGAGGGAGGCGTAGACTTGGGTTCTTCTAAGTCGGAGTGCGGATCGTCCAAATGCGCAGCTTCGTCGTCATCAGATACTCCATCATCCGAAAGCTGAGGAGGAAGTGGCAAAGGTGGAGCAGAAAGCTGAACGGCTGAATCCGGCAGCACGGGTGTATGCGTAGCTGCTGCGGATCCAACATCATGCCGCTGCTGGTCAGTCTGCGAGCTGGCAACAACAAAAGCGGAGTGCTGGTGCGTGGGAGGGACTGCCGTGGGTTGCGGAGCATGCCGCATTGCGTCAAAACACGGCAGCTCGACAGCACCTTCCCACTGCTGATGCGGTAGCTCACGCATGTCAACGGAGGGTGCAGCATGAACATGCGTCTGGCAGGGTCGACTGCGCATCGGTGGTGGAGCTCTCACAGGTGGAGTGTGGGAGCAGGCAGCCGCAGTATCTGCTGAGCGCACAACCGTGGCAGGTTGTAGGTTAACTGGTGCAGTGTCAACCTTCTCAGCACGATACTCCTGCATAAAGGAAGCAAGCTGAGACTGCATAGTCTGCAGCATGGACCACTTAGGATCTACCGTGGTTGGTGCGGCAACAGACGGAGTAGTTGCCTGCTGCGGAACCACTCTACCTCTCTTGGGAGGTGTGCAGTCTTCGGAAGACTGCGGCGAGTCCGAACTGACCCAGTGGCTACACCTGGGCCGTTGGACTCGCTCGGAAGGGACCTTACGCTTGAGAGGTCGTGAGACCTTGGTCCAACGTTTCTTCCTCGAAACTTCTTCCACAGACGAGGAATGACAGGGCTCATTCGTCTGTTTGTGGATGGGACGATCTCTGACAGATACGTCCGCAACCACTGAGGGTACATCCGTACGCTGATCAAGGCCTGTCGAACCCTTTGGTCCTTCGACATTGCTTCTCCCCTGGGCTTGGGAGCTTGCAAGAGGTCCCGGACTGGGAGGACGACTGGCACGAACAGATGTACCCTCATGCGCAACACTGACACTGACACTTTTCACTTCACTTGCACTCACTACACTTCCCACTGCACTTTGCGCTTTCAACTCTTTGACATCTGCCAAAAGTTGATTCCGGTCATTAGCTAATGACTCCACTCTGTCACCAAGAGCCTGAATGGCACGCATCATGTCCGCCATGGAGGGTTGAGCACTAGTAGCAGGGTCGGGAGTCACCACTACAGGGGAAGGAGTAGGTTGAGGGGCATGGGGAGAGGAAAAATCAAAAGAGCGAGAAGAACTCCTCCTGATCCTATCCTTCTCTAGCCTACGTGCATTCTTTAGGAATTCGTTAAAATCGAATTCCGAAAGCCCAGCGCATTCCTCACATCGATCTTCCAATTGACAGGATTTACCCCTACAATTGGAACAAACGGTGTGAGGATCTATGGAGGCCTTCGGAAGACGCCTAGAACAAGCCCTAACGCTACATTGCCTGTACTTAGGGACTTGAGAATGGTCAGACATCTTGAATTGTAGAAATAGTCAAGGGGGAATTCCAAAATCTAGCAAAGTTCATTAACAATTAATCCAAATTTAATCAAAAAGCTTGATAAGCTAATGATAAAGGTTCCTGAATAGCGAAGGCTAAAATCTAGAGCGAATACATCACCAAAATCGTGAAAAACAACTCCAGAAACAACAGCGTATCCAAGTAGGTCTTGCCGGTGGCACGACAGAGGAAAAATTGAGTTCTTGTTGACAAGAAGTACCTGAGTACCTACTCGACAGATGGCGCTGTTGTGTACACCCCCACCTGTATAGCGATCGCTGGCGTATCCCGACCTTAGATTTTTCTGTCGGGCAACAGAGTTGACAGCTACATGATCATCGGGTAAGATTAATATTGAAAATTGTATTTTTCCTAACATACTTACCGAGAAACACTTTCTTAGGAGTTTACTGGTAGCTCCTCTCAAACGACCAGAGTTTTGTGTAGTTTACCCTACTCCCATTCTCTCTAGTGACCTGCTAGCGGGAGAGAACGTGACCTGGGGGAAATGCCCGAGGTCGGCCGCGTGGCTTTGCGCTTGACCCAGCCAGTAAGTTTTCTGGCCGCGTCGTGTGTACACGGCGCTCCTCAGTTCTCAGTGCGACCCCCTTTGTGTCTGATAGATCAAACGCCACCCAACATTTACAATTACAGAAAGTGACGTTTTAATTCAGAATAAATAAATACCTTCACACCACCACCACAAAAACATACCAAGAGGGAATACTTACAGATTCATGGAGTTGATTTTGCCTCGTCTGCTCAGCTAAAATAGCCTTTTGTTGCTCGAGCTTCTTATGCATCTCCACATAGGTGTAATCGTCTTCTGAAGCCACGGAGTCGTATAAAGGTTCCCCGTCATCCGTCAGTTCCCCCTTATTGTTATTGTTTGCATTGTTGTTGATTAATGAAAGAGGAGGTGTCTGTGTTGTGGTCACCATAGGATCAGTACTAGATGATACAGAGGAAGTGATAGAAATTTGTGTATGTCTTAAATGATGAATGTCATTACTATTTACGGGTGAGGAGTTAGCCGGGGTGCTTGTAGAAGAATGGGGTGCTTTCACAGGTGGTATTTTAGGAGAATTAGGCATTGTCAACGTCACGTCACCGAAGTCTAGAAAAGAAGAAGAGAAAAAGAAATAGGTTAATGCCATTTGATTGGTTATAACATGCAGTAAATTTCATGACACTGATGAAATGATAAATTTCTATCATCACTGATGTAACAAGAACTACAAAACTTTTCCCCCAAAAAACCAACACCTGAAATAATATAAATACAACGGGAGCTATAAAAATAAAACATGTTACCTATTAGTAAGAAAATTATATCACAATGACATAACATATATACAGGGAGTTAAAGCTTGAGTCAGCAGTCTAAGTCTATGTTATGGATTCCAATTAGTGGTCATACGGTTAATACAGCTAAGCAATCATCACATTTAGGAGTTAAAAGCTCTTTCTTAAAACTAAAGGTCTGCTTTCAAATGGTTGTATGTATATCTTGAACTGCCATTTTGCCACTGATCATCAGTTTTCACAGAATAAACAAAATCATTGCAATTTGCAGTCTTCTTTGGATGGCTTTCTCTTGTGTGCTTTTTCATCTGCATTACAGACGTAGCCCCTTGGGAGATTACTTACTTCTCCCCAAATAGAAGCATGTTGAATATTAGCAGCCACATTATGTGCACACGTGGCACAGGGTTCTAAGACAGGATTGTTGCATGCTTCCACGTTAGCCGGTCGCTCCGAACGAACAGTAAATAAATTTCTGAATGATGACTGACGATTCAGACTCGACTTGCGAGTAACTGCCTTTTGAGGACTTGGAGCCTTGGGAGGTTTCCCTACAGCACCTGACTTTCCTTGAGATGTCTTCCTTTTTGAGTCATGACTGCAACACGTTTCCAAGGATGACTTGCTTAATTTTTCTTTTTCGTCACAATTATGCGATTGAGTATTCCAAGGTAAATTCACATTCCTATTTATTTGGTCTGGCCTTATGTAACTTCTGGTCACCTGATTTCGGCGTGGTAATACTGGGGTACTGGGTTGAGAGCGAGAAAAGACTTTGGTTAGGCTTTGCCGCTGCTGGGCAGCATACTTGAGGGGTAGGGTAAGAGTTCTTACTAATAAAGACCTTGCACTTCCACTCCCAGAAACAGCTCCAGATGGCTTGGATGATGAGGCAGTTGGTGATGAAAACGTTGAGGAGGAAGAATTTAAAGGGGTAAGAGTATCATGTGACTTAGGTTCCTCATCATCCAGTTTTGCCTTTGGATTTAAAAGCTGTTCTTTAATAGATTTCGTTAATTGTGCAGCAAACTGACTAGGAGATGGGTAATCAGGCTCATAGACCTCATCGTAATCTGCAAAATGATCGTCATCTGAAAGGTCACTATTACTACTAAACCCGCTAGAATATTTCCTTCCGAGAGGCTTGACGGGTTCTAATGCAGATCCATCACTTCTTTCATGGCCAGCATCAGTGACAGGACTGCCTTGATTACCTGATCGTTGTAATGTATCAGAATCGCAATGATTTCTATCATCTTCATCCATACTAGTATCAACATCGGCTTCATTGGAATCAACGGCTGCTCCGTCTATAGAATCTTGATCATAGCTACCTCTCGTTACATCATCTAACGATCCGTTGACCTCATCGTACGATCGATAGAGTGGATTGTTTTGAGTAAGTAAAGCCATCCCACAACCATTATCATTAGTGTAGACAGGAGAGTAATGATGAAGGGACACACCAGAGAGTGGAACATCAGAAGAAACAGATAAAGCAGAAGGCAGGGAGTCTTCCTCGGGATTGGCTGACAGATGAGCAGGGGAGGAGAGAGAGGTCAGGATGGGCTCCTGTGCCCCATCTGCTCTCTGGTCAGCTGGGGTTACTGCTAGCAGGAAGAGAGGGTACAAAAAAAATAAGGAAGACTTCATAGTAGTCCTGACGTTACTTATCAAAGGAAAGTTCTAATGCATTTCATACAAAAATGAATTAAGAAAAAAAAAGCTGTAACAGTAAATACTGTACTATGCTACTAAACTTATAATTCCCTGTTTGAATGCTTACATGCATTTGTGCTCTTTAGTATGCATTAACATTCGACAGGATAAAGCTACATCTCAATAAGTGCTATAGTAAAGCTAAATACAGTATAGAAGTCTTTCTAAATACCACTAAAATTTAAGGTGTAAATATCTAAACGTCTTTGGACAGATAGGCTCTTTAGAATTTAATTTCATTTTGCTGTTCCATAAACAAATTCCAAGTTAAAACATTCCCTATCAGCATTCAATACAACACACCTTGATAAAACTTGAAACATTTCATGATAACTAATTTATTCTCAATACATTATTGTTCTGCATTTTGATAACAAAGAAAAATTCTTTGAAAGGTGCTTCTATTTAAAAAAGATTAATTTAAAGATAACTAATCAATTATCGACGACACACATTAAAAACGTAAGACAAACACGCATTCCTAAAATACAAGAAACAAAAATTCTAAATAAAGAATATTGCAGTAAAATAAAACAAGTCTGGACAAGAGGCACACATGAAAGCTCTACATGCAAATGTTATAAATGCTTCGCACTCCTAACACTACTGTACAGTGGTTAATGATACTGATAAATAACCTATATGGGAGTTAAAGTGTCTCTCTAGTGGACTTTTTCCAGGTAAGCAAACTAATCAATTCTCTTTACACTAAAAATGAAATATAAATCTATTACATAAGAACCTCCTTGACACTTTCAACTAGTTTGTAAATAAACTAAATATGAGATGTTCATAAAAGATAATTTTACATTTTAAATAAAATAGCCTATAGTCCTACTTTCAACTAACTACAAAGTACAGTAATGCTTACTGAAAACAATGGGAGAATACAAAAACTTTAACAGGATTACAGAAATTCTGTAGAGAAAAACATGATGAGAATGTCTTTAAACATTTGGCCAAACATTACTATACATGAAAATAAAGACATGATTTGCCTCAACATCCAAGTCCGATTAGTTCTGATTATCTTCATCAAAATTCATTTGCTACATTTCTTATGCAAAGAAGAAAATTTACTTCGTAAAAGGCATTTTTTGTGGTAACTTAAGAAGACAATGCTGAAAGAGGAAATAAAAATAGCACTCTACTTATCTTTAAAAAATTCATAATACTTTACCCAAATTTTGGTTCAACGTATCTAAAACATTAGTCACCTGAATTTGAACCTAATAATTACAAAATCTAATTTATCTGTCAAACATCTCAATTAGCTTGATGTTACACAAGGATCTAAACTGTTTATTTTGTTAACGAAATACTGATAAATACATATATGCATATGGTCTATCTATATATATACCATGGCACTTCCCCCAATTTTGGGGGGTAGGCACAAATCAAACAAATGAAAAGAAGGGGACCTTTCCTCTCTACGCTCCTCCCACCCTGACGAGGGACTCAACCGGGTTCGGCTGGTACTGCTAGGGTGCCACAGCCCAACCTCCCCCGTTATCCACCACAGAAGAAGCTTCATATCGCTGAATTCCCTACTGCTGTTACCTTCGCGGTCATACAAGGCGACCGGAGGAAGCAGCAGGGCCTACCGGAACTGCGTCACAATTGCTTGCCATTCATTCCTATTTCTAACACGCTCTCTTGCCTCTCTCACATCTATCTTCCTATCAACCCAGAGCTTTCTTCACTCAATCCATCCACTTAAACCTTGGCCTTCCTCTTGTACTTCACCCATCAACTCCTGCATTCATCACCTTCTTTAGCAGACAGCCATTTTCCATTCTCTCAACATAACCAAACCACCTCAACACATTCATATCCACTCTAGCTGCTAAATAATTTCTTACACCCGTTCTCACCCTCAATATTTCATTACCGTATCTACGGTATAAAAAGTTTAATGTTAATCACTTCCAAAAAATATTATTTCTAGATTTCTAGCTTTTTGCTGTGCTTCCCCATTCAATTTAACCTATCTAGTTAACTAATGTCCCTAGATATCAAGATATTTTACGTGTATTTCAACTTGACATGCTTTTCATGTAAAACTTATTGTGCATAAATTAAACGTGCGAACACACAAAAATACAAAAGTACCTTTTTCTTTTGGAGTTCCAGTTGGAGAGGATATCCCAGTTTGTCTACGTTTTGCATCAGATAACACATCGATTATCAGTGTAGCAAACTCTCTGGCATTGAATCTGAAGAAAATAAATGACACATTATCAAATTAATTCAGATGATGATCAGTACTCACAAATTAACACATACTACAACTATACAAAATAAAAGGATATTTAAATTTGCCGTTCTCAGTACACCACATGGTTATCACCTCCGCCAATAAAATTGGAAGGAGGTTAAGTTACCGCATGGTTATCACCTCCGCCAATAAAGTTGGAAGGAGGTTAAGTTTTTGTCCCTGTTTGTATGTGTGTTTGTGAACAGCTTCCTTGCCACAATATTAAGTGTAGATTAATGAAACTTACAGGGATTAACTGTTATGTAAAAAGCTGGAAATGATTAAATTTTGGAAGGTCAAGGTCAAAGGTCAATGTCACAGTCGAGCAAAATCTCCAATTCACGTAATAAGCCTTAAGTTTGGACATCGTTGTCACAGAGACTTCAAACTTGGTTCATATTTGTGTGAAAATCTACACCAATTAATACATGTTAAGGTCAAAGGTCAAGGTAGAGCAAAGGGTCAAGAAATAAGCTGCCGTGGTGGAGGTCTGCACTCTACTGAATTCCCTTCTAGTTTCGCATGCAGACCAAAGGATAATTTACAATTGCCACTATTTCACAGCACTCCTAAATTTAATGCACTCAATATTTAATACTACATGGAATTCACAAGAATTGAAGACCCAAACTTTATCTGAATTAATTTCTGCAGAGGAAAATCTTAAGAGCTATTTTGTGATGACACTTGAAACCAAACTTGGCAAAAGACACCAAGTTGTGTATACCTTCAAAATTAAAGGATTTCAGCAGCTTAGGTAATCAATTTCACTTGCAATATCATCTCACAGAAAGGCTCAAATTTTGTAGGTAGCCATGATAAGCAAGAATCTTGTTAGCCCTTTTACCCCCAGGCTATTTGGAATTTTCCAACCCTTAACCCCCAGGGGTTATTTTTTTTTCAAGCACATTTTGCAGTATATTTTTTTAAATTGCTCTAACAGTCTTAATTTTTGTCATAGAGAGGTCAGGTTGGTCTCATTCTCTTGGAAAATGCCTGAAGTTTCTATAAAAAGTATCAAAAATATGCAAAAAAAAATTTATATAGCAGTTATTTGCAAGAACGTACCGGTACGTCCATGGGGGTAAAGGGATGAGTTTTGTGAAACGTACCAGTACGTCCTTTGGGGGTAAAAGGGTTAAGCCAACGTGGAACAAGATACAAGAGTATCTATACACTTTAAATCCAATATGAAAAACTGAAGTGACCAATTGGTTCACCCATTCCATTAATGATTACAACCGTTCATGAAATCCTTGAATTGGGCACAAGAAAATGATGTGAGAGGAGTAATCAATCAGGGCCAGGCCACGTGGGGTAGTAATGTTCACTTTGACTTATTACTGATACTAATGAACAGCTCCTTGTGACAGGAGGTTGTTTCATAACAGATAAGGGAATATAAGGTAAATCAGTATGTATGTAAAATCTCTCTCACTCATTACCTCCGCCAAAGAAGTTGGAAGGAGGTTATGTTTTTGCTCCAGTTTGTGTGTGTATTTGTGTGTGTGTTTGTGAACAGGTTCCCGACCACAATTTTAATCATAGAGTGTTGACACTTGCAGGGATTAACTGTTATCTAAAAAACTAGAATGGATTAAATGTTGGAAGGTCAAGGCCAAAGTCAAGGTCACAGTCAATCAAAATGTCCAATTCACGTAATCAGCAATAAGTTTGGACATCGTTGTCACATAGATTTCAAACATGGTTCATATTTGAGTGTATGAAAATTCACGCCAATTAGAACATGTTACGGTAGAAAGTCAAGGGTTGTGTCCAAGGTCAAGGTCACGGACGAGCAAAATGTTCAAATTGTCGAGATATAAGCTGCCCTGGCGGAGGTCAGCGCTCTAATAAGTGCCCCTTTAATTTTGTAATACAATGTGCTATTCACAAGTAGACAGTGTGTAGCGCTTACCAGAAAGGGAGTCTTACAAGAAAATTTATTAATATATACTGTATTGCATAGTACATTGTGTATAGAATAAAATTGGGGTATGAGCCCTGCTAACTATTCACAATGGAGGAGACAAAATTATCCAGTGTTAAAAATGGTATTCCTCCATCTGTGCAAAATAATCAGATTCATGCAACATTGTGATTGAGCAAATGGAAAAAAGGATTGCCACTTGAATTAGTGACAAAAACAAAGAAAATTGAATTGGAAGATAATGCAATACCATAGAAAGCTTGTAGCAGTTGCGAAGAGTTCAAAGAAGAAATAGAAGAGAATGTCAAGCCTTTAGCTGCAAACTCTAGATGGTTTGCTAACTTTTGTGTTCAGTTTGTCTTCCAAAATATGAATACGTTAATGCCTTCTTCATAGGTGATTTCTGAGGGCAGATAAGTTTTATATTTTTCTTATTCTAATTTAATTTTTGGTTATAAAGGGTAATTTTTAGGCTTATAAATTGATAAAGTAAATTACAGTAATAACGTATATACTCTCGTATATTGTGCAATCCTCAAATTTCTGCCCATAAAAAATAATTGTGTTATGTATCATGCAAGTTAATTTTTTGAGACCAAATAAAAATAAACTAACCTCTTTTCCCCCATCTCTTTACCACAAATTTTAGTTCAATAAATTAAAAACCTAAAGAGAATGATAAAATTATTGTTAGTAATGCATACAGCTATAAACATCTTTTTAAGAATCAAGTGTTTTACCACAATGGTTTGAATCAACTACCTAATAATGATACATACATACATACATACATACATACATACATACACCAAGGCACTTCCCCCAATTTTGGGGGTTAGCCGACATCAAACAAATGAAACAGAAAAGGGGACCTCCCCTCTCTACGTTCCTCCCAGCCTGACAAGGGACTCAACTGAGTTCGGATGGTACTGCTAGGGGTGCCACAGCCCTCCTTCCCCCATTATCCACCACAGATGAAGCTTCATAACATTGAATCCCCTACTGCTGCTACCTTCGCGGTCATCCAAGGCACCGGAGGAAGCAGCAGGGCCTACTGGAACTGCGTCACAATCGCTTGCCATTCATTCCTATTTCTAGCATGCTCTCTTGCCTCTCTCACATCGATCCTCCTATCACCCAGAGCTTCCTTCACTCCATCCATCCACCCAAACCTTGGCCTTCCTCTTGTACTTCTCCCATCAACTCAATTTGATGTTAACCAGATTCGATAACTGACATTGCTTCGTGTTTATTGTATTAAAGTGAATACTGTATCTAAAATACATACCTTACTGTGAAAATTAATAAACACACCTACAGTACTTGCAAGACCCTAAACTACCAAATTTGTGCATTCCTAACACTGTCCAGCCTTGGCACCAAATACAAATCTCACAAACATCAAATTTATCACTTATTTACAAAGTTCAAAAGTAGTTACCATATATTCTGGGAATTAATATATTCTTTAGGTTTAGAGAAACTACCTATGCAGAAAAATTTCAAACCAGTAAAGAAGTTTTTTAATCAACTGTTTTTAATTTTTAAAAATTTTTACGGTGAGAAAACTAAGCATAAATTGCCACAAGACAAATAACTTATCTTTAACAAATTACTTTAATCTCAAATGTATGGGTGGAATAAAAAATACTGACCTGGCAAGCTTTTGTCTTCCTTGGTTTCTCGTAGACGAATACTCGGGGTTAACTGGGAGAAATGGTACAGTACACCTATCACTAACCAAAGCGCTCTGGTTTTGTAGAGACAGCCACGTAGAATCTGTCTCTCGGCGATCAACCTGCATACATGAAAGATGTGGTCTTAGCAATTGACATTCTCATTCAAAATTTAAGTTTTCAAAGGCTACCTACAAACTAGGACCTTTCTACATACACATATACAAAGGCACTTCCCCCAATTTTGGGGGGTAGCCGACATCAAACAAATGAAACAAAAAAGGGGACATCTCCTCTCTACGTTCCTCCCAGCCTCACAAGGGACTCAACCGAGTTCGGCTGGTACTGCTTTCTAAATTTATATAATGCATTGTACATGATATTACTTGTCAGTTATGAGTAATGCATAGAATTCTAGTAGAGCTAATGACAAACATCAAGTTGAAAAATGATGCAAGGTTAAAAAAGTCAATAAATAATTGAACAGAATATGGTATACTAAACATTATACAGAATTAAAGAAAAAGTATTTAAGAAATCAATGGCAAAATAGAAGATATGGACAAAATAAAACTAGGTAAGCAAAATAAAGAATAGTTACATGTCACATGCCAATTAACAAAGCCTAAATTTGCAGATACAAAGAACAGAAGAAAAGAAATGTTGAGAAAAATATGAAATCTTAAGAACCAGGACTTACGACAATAAATGCCTCCTGATTAAAGCCGACATTGTATCATGCTAATAAAGATTACAACAAGTTATGAAGAGGCCTTACAACAACTATGATAATAATGCTATATAGAGTAATGCATAGATACAAATACTGTATACTGTAATAATAAATCTTTAAAAAACTGAAGCCTACCTCATCATAAACATCACACGCTAACTCCTCAAACAGGTTATTAGGCAAATTCTGCAACTTGGATCTCGCTTCTTTGGCTAAGTCAGACATATCCAACGAGTTAGCCATTTCCGGTATAATCCAGTTCTGCCCCATCGTATGATCTGGTTTACGGCCACAGAGGTAAAAGGCTAATCTATCCGTCAGCTCGTACTGACTTTCCAGCAAGTGTTCCGCCAGGCAGGAGTAATTAGATTCACTGGAAAAGAAAGAGAAAATTCAGTGTTTTCTCACATTACAAGTTAACCCTTTTACCCCCGGGGTATTTGGAAATTTCCAACCCTTAACCCCCAAGGGGTTATTTTTTTCCCAGCACATTTTGCAGTATATTTTTTTTCAAATTGCTCTAACAGCCTTAATTTTTGTCATAGAGAGGTCAGGTTGGTCTCATTCTCTTGGAAAATGCCTGAAGTTTCTCAAAAAATTATCAAAAAATATGAAAAACAAATTTTTATAGCATTTTTTTGCAAGGACGTACCAGTACGTCCATGGGGGTAAAGGGATGGCTTTTATGAAACGTACCAGTATGTCCTTTGGGGGTAAAAGGGTTAAAAGCCTTCTGGCTAAAGACCCCTTTATACAGGAATACTTTACTGGAACCAGTTTACTGGCGTCGGCAAACTATCCCCGTGCAAACGCTTACTATCCTGGAAAGTTTACTTGCCACTAGTTACTGGCACCAGTGAACTATCCCAGTGTTTACTGGCCTTAATGGCAAAGAAAATATTAAATACTAAACATCTGAGCATGGTATAGACCAGTGGTTCCCAACCTTTTTCCTGTCATTTCCCCCCTGCACCCAGTTCAACCATCCAGATTTCCCCCTTCATTGCCCCGCCCAGTCCTCATGCCCACTCGCCTGCCTCAGAAATGGGCATGACACTCCAATTCTCCCCTTGAATATCATGTCAGTGAGAACTGATATGATCATATCGCAATTGAATGGCTAACAACAAATTGCCGCACGTACTATGAGGACATTTTCCGCTTGTTTTAGTTAGTAGGTAGTGTAATTATTTCCCCCCTGGAAGCTTCAAATTTCCCCCCAGGGGGAAATTTCCCCCAGGTTGGGAACCACTGGTATAGATCCTTTAGTACCCTTACAGTGCAGTCTGCACTAACATATTGTATTACAAAATTTGACTATTTTTCTTGATTTCTTAATCAAAACATTCTCGTTAGACACTGCTTCACTCATTAACATTTACCACCGTAATTTACACTTTGCTAATAATTAATGACTGAGGATTAACCAATATATCTGTATCTGACAAATACAGCACATCCTGAGCTGCATTTTCTTCATACTGTAATAGGCAAGTAAATATTAATTAAGCTGGAGAATAGATACTTCACTGTTTCTCTCCAAACATAAGAAATCTTACATAATTCCACAATCAAATTTGATATATTTTTTTTTTTTCATTTCTTAAGTATTTTTTTTTTTATCTCCATGCATTTAATTTTAATGGGGATCATTTAGTACCTCAATTCCTTTTTTTTATCTATTTGCAAATGATTAATTTTTTATTTTCATACAAATATACTCCCCACTTCCAACCTTCAGGAAAGCACCAACAAACCAATTTCTGCTACATAATGCAAAATTGTTACCTTAAGCTATAAAGAACATTTATAAAAATCTATTAATTGTAAAACATAAACTGTATTCAACATCTCATGTGAAAACCTATGCTATAGGAGGCTCAAAAGCCATTCTTGGGCATAGATCAACTATTTCTTCATTATCAACAAATTACAACAAATAAATAGTGGCAAAGCAAAAATGACAAATTTGCAAGTTGTACTTTTCCTAACTATACAAACCTTGAACTCTTTACTCAAGGGTTGTATTAGATCAGTGGTTCCCAACCTTTTTTCTGTCATTTCCCCCACAGCGTCCAGTTCAACCATCCAGATTTCCCCCTTCATGCCCCGCCCAGCCCTCATGCCCACTCGCCTGCCTCAGAAATGGGCATGACACTCCAATTCTCCCCTTGAATATCATGTCTTTGAGAAATGATATGATCATATCACAATTGAATGGCTAAAAAAAAATTGCCGCACGTACTATGAGGACATTTTCCGCTTGTTTTAGTTAGTAGGTAGTGTAATTATTTCCCCCCCTGGAAGCTTCAAATTTCCCCACAGGGGGAAATTTCCCCCAGGTTGGGAACCACTGTATTAGGTATTGCAAGAAAGAAGGTTTCAACCTATAAAGAGGCAACAGGCAAAACATTCAAATAAAATTCTTACCTTGCATAATGTGCAGGAGTGTTGTTTTTGGCATCCAGGGCACCCGGATCAGCCCCGTAAACTATCAACAACTCGGCCTGGGATGATTGGCCAGCTCGCGCTGCTACGTGCAAGGGATAACATCCCTTTTCCTGCAAATAATTTACTTTATAGTATCATACAAACACACATATACCAAGGCACTTCCCCCATTTTTGGGGGGGGGTAGCCGACATCAACAAATGAAACAAAACAAAAAAGGGGACCTCTGCTCTCTACGTTCCTCCAGCCTAACAAGGGACTCAACACTTAAATTACATAATATATACCCTAAATATAACTAACAGTATACATATAACCAAAGTATATTTGCTGCATATCATACTTGAACACTGTAGAAGAACATGCTTTACATGCCTTTCATTTCAGTTTAACAATTAATCTCAAAATTCTAGAGACATTTTTTTGTAGTATATACCCAAGTGGCATCACAGAAGAACCAGATCATTATAATAGTCAAAATAATAATAAAAATAAAAATAACAACAATGATGATAAAATTCTGGTATATAATTCTTAAAATTAATTTTTAAGGCACACTGCACAGACATTCTAAAATGTCCATATTGTACTCTACAATAGCCTAATCTTGCAGTCAGTAGCTCCCCAACACAATTCAGATAAGTAGAAGAGGTCAAGTACAGCTGGACTCTAAAGCTCCTTTTATACAGAAAACAAGACATTTCATATAAAAAAAATCACCCAAATCTCTGCAAAAATGAAATCACATACCTTGTGGTAAAAATTCGGATCAGCTCCTTGGGAGAGTAATCTCAGAGAGGTTTCTAGGTTGGCAGTTCTTACGCTAGAATGAAGCTGACGAGACAAATCAACATCGCTCCCATTGGGATCCTCTCTCTGAGGTCGGTAAACAAACGAAAGCATCTGGTGTTTGGCCCTTATGAAATCAGCTTTGGTTGGGCTGCAAGTAAAAAATTTGCATTATAAATTTTAAACTTGAAATTTAGGTAATATAAAAAATGGTATCAAAACTTTGAAAGTAATAAAAATTCTTCTTTTTTAAGAATATGAAACAGAAATTCCTCACTTAACAATTCCATAAATTCTCGGCTACCAAGAAATACTTTGAAAAGTTGGTTACTGTTCTAGGAATTCACCTCAAAAAGAAGAAAATGATTAGTGTAACTATACAAAACCAAAAGTAACTCAAAACAAATACAAATTAATCAGATTTTCCAGAATGGAAAAACAAAAATTCTATGAAATAGTACATCTTGCCTAAACTTAGCAAAATAATACTTATGGTTAATAGATAAGAGAACCAAACCACATAGGATATACCCAAACATTGTAACATCCCATACATTACTTGAACGTATAAGTTTATGTACTCTTAATCTTAAATACAGTGCAAGCTGCAGTAATCACAGCAGGCCAATGAAGCAATATCAATTATTAAACCAAACATAAAGAGACACTGTACTCACTGAACTGGATCTTTGGGTTGTGGCTTGCGTCTTCCGGTTCTCGCCACGCTTGGATCTAATAATGTATGCTCCCATATATGATTGGCCCCACTGCTGCTGAGCGTATGCACCATCTGGTCAACATAAATTTTTTCATGAAGACAACTGAATAAACCATTTCATGAAATTTTAATTATATTAAAAAACCTCCATACTCCAATCGACTTTAAAATTAAAAAATTACCCCTATAAGAATGTCATAAAATCATACTTTTCCGAGGGCATATTTCAAAAGTTGTCCTGGGAAAACAGACACTGTTAAGTAAAGAGAATTGACTTGTTCAATCAGATAATTCCTAATGGAGACTTAAAGCAATGTAAATTAAATGGCATGAACTATGTTGTGTGTACTTTTATGATACTCACAAGTACAGTATAATAGCCTTAAAAAATTTGTAAGTATAACTCTGAACACAATACAGTACAATAAAAGGATATCAACCAATAATCAGATGTTTGGTATTTCTATATATTCCTGCTTTGAAAGTACTTCAACTTATTCTATTACTATTAAAGGTGTCAACATTATTGACACGAGTTCATCTTTCTTGAGTTTGTGTGGCTGCTAAGAATGTTTGGTGGCTTTATAGAATCAAAATTGTTGCATTCTTGCTTATTTCTTTTGATTCTTCTCAATTACTCTTTTTCACCCCAACTAGACACCAACATCCAGAGACAATTGCTTCCCATGCTCGCTGTCATTATGCTGTACTAATCAATCATCATGAACATTTTTACATCAGATTTTTTCATAAATGGATTACCATAAAAGTTGTTATTTTTATGCATCTGTATTATAAACTTTCTGCTTGAACTATGATTAGTTCTAGGCATTCATCTATACCCTTATTCCAAGAGTTCCCAGTCCTTTCAGAAAGTCTTAACCTTGCTACTTGGATACATACTGCCTTTCAGGATAACTCATTCCCTATCATATGACCAATCCATCTAAAATTTTTGAAGTCTATACATTTATCTACCACTAGACAAAAAAAATTATCCACCACTATTTCAACCATTATAGAATTTTCTATACTACTGTATATGAATTAGGAAGCCTGCTGTTCAGCCTCATCTTACTGGATGGTGTTTGAGTGATCAAATTCATATTTAACAATATATAGAGGTTAACAACAAAATGTTACATGACTAGGCAAGTAAGGGCAAAACAATCAGATATAGAGTAAGAAGGCCTCTTGAACTCAGCTATCAACTTTAGTCCATTTCTTTTAGCGATGCATATTTGCAGCGACTCGCGGCGGTGCCCTTTTAGCTCGGAAAAGTTTCCGGATCGCTCATTGGTTAGAATTATCTCGTCCAACCAATCAGTGATCCGGAAACTTTTCCGAGCTAAAAGGGCACCGCCGCGAGTCGTTGCAAATATGCATCGCTAAAAGAAATGGACTATAGAGGGGCACTAAGTAGAGTGCAGACCTATATTGTGGCAGCTTATTTCTTGACCGTGACCTTGACATTTAGTAAGTGGCATGGATTTTCATACACTCAAATATGAACCTAGTTTGAAGTCTCTGTGACAACGATGTCCAAACTTAAACGGCTGATTACGTGAATTGGACATTTTGCTTGACCGTGACCTTATCCTTCCAAAATTTAATAATTTCCAGGTTTTTACATGACAGTTAATCCCTGCAAGATTTATTACTCTGATTGAAATTGTGGATAAGAAGCTGTTCACAAACAAACAAACAAACAGGGGCAAAAACATAACCTCCTTCCAATTTTGTAGGCAGAGGTAACCATCAGGTATATAGTAAGAAGGCCCCTCAAACTCAGCTATCAAAAATGCACCAACCGGGTAGTGTAATGAATTCAGACATACCCTGCATAGTCACTAATACCCAAACGATTCCTTCTTGGTATTTCATATTCATACAATGTTGTAAACAAACCTTCTATACAGCAGGAGAGTAATGGGATATATGTTAACTTTTTTCTGCTTTTCATTTCTTATCACTTCCCTATTGGTTAAAATAATTTCCTTTAACAATATCACTATCATATTTGTCTCCTGTATTTTGTTAAATGAAAGCTGAAATTTGGAATAGTCTACACGAGGAGCTAATAACAAAATTTCCTCTTAACTCAATTTAAATACTGTATGATTGAAGATACACAAAAAAAAATTCTACTTTCAAAATCTTAATCAAACTAAAGGTTAACTTTTAAATTTGTGACTTCCATACAGTATTTATGGATTCAGAATGACTAATGAGTGGAATACGAACAATAACCCTTACCCTACACACTTTTTTTTTTTTTTTAAACATCGTCGCGCTTCTTGGGAGGCCACATTAGCAAACATGTATCCTACATAAACACACAAAGAGGCCTTACTTCTTAAAAGTGATAATTGTGCTTTAGCATCAACTTCATCTTTTCATAAGGAAAGAGTAAATCCATTATGGTTGTGGTGGCCGATGTGGTAACGTCCTTGACTGGTGATCGCTAGACAGGGGTTTGTGTCCCGCGCAAACTCATCAGTTCCTTTGGTCGCTGCAATCTCACCATCCTTGTGGGCTAAGGATGGGGGGTTTGGGGGAGCCTATAGGTCTATCTACTGGGTCATCAATGCCCAATACCTGGCCCTCCTTGGTCCTAGCTTGGGTAGAGAGGGGGCTTGGACGCTGATCATATGTATATATGGTCAGTCTCTAGGGCATTGTCCTGCTTGATAAGACAATGTCCCTTGCCTCTGCCATTCATGAGCAGCCTTTAAACTTGCTATGCTGCCACGGAAACCATTATTTACATTGTTACATTTCCAGCTATGGTGACGATGAATCTAAATATGGTGTAGTATACCAAACAAAAATATTTACTTTGAGTTACTGATTTATCATCTATCTTATTTACTAGATAAATTAGGTTTAAACTTTATCACAAAGACAATATCAAGGAACACAACACGAGAGATAATTAATACAAGATATGACACACCACAACTAATAACCCTGTATCTTATCAATTAACTGTCTATAGGCAGCAAGTCAATTGTTATGGAATGTGTGCCTAAATCTACAAATCTCTACTCCATGTACCCATACTATATTTCAGATACGAGAAAGTCTTAAATAACATATCCACAATAATAGACAATTGAGATTCATACTGGAAGACTACAATCAAGTCATCATAGTCCTCAATTAAAACTGTAAAAAAAATAATAAAACATACAGGTATTTCAATGTAATCACCTGCATCTTACACCTTAAACAATTTTGTATTAGGTTACTAAACAATTATGTTTTTCAGCCATAATTTGAGAGGCACATAGTACAGTACAGTTATACCCCAGTCCTAACTTTACATCAGTCATTGTTACATAATAAATGGAAAATTAAAATGTTCATTATATTTTTTTTCCAAACTGTTGATTTCTACATAGTAAACTAATGATTGTACTTCACATGGAAGCTAATTATTGTAGTTAGTTATCTGGTTTTTATATAATGATATTAGTGATAAATACTTTCTCATATTCAGTAAGTGTATATAGGTAACGTATGCCACTTTATAATGTAAAAATTGCCTGACGTCGGATCTATTTGAACCAATCAGTGACGTAGGATGGGGTATTACTGTGCTTTGTATTACTGTACATCCTTACATTGAAATAGATACAAATAGTGGTGTTGCATTTGTCTTATTCTTACAGGCCTTTTTATATAGTAATTTAAAAATAGTTTTAAGAATTTTAGTATCAAAACAAATCTTCAGGACCCAGTTGGCCCAATGGCTTGCCACCTAGTGAGTGGAGAATTCCATCGCCCTTGCACCTGTAAGGACGATGTTCATAAAAAACTTTGAGTTTGTCCGGGTCTGACAGATCTTCCGTATTGGCTAAATAGCTGAACATACCTGACCAGTTGTCCATCCTGGGCGAGCTCTGGAGGGTCGCCATAGCTGTTTTTTTTTCCATATTTGTGGCGTCTGCTACATTAAAGACAATTGGTTGAGAGGCCAACCAGTCCACTGTAGTGCCCTGAGCCAAGGCTAACACTATTGGGTCTAATGGCAAGGGGGAATGATTTGCATCCTGGACCCAATAGTATTTCTTCTGCCTAATAAATGAGGGAGGAATGATCTTAGATGACCTCCCAACTCTAAGGGAGTCCTTTCTTGCCGAAATTTGGGTGTCTACCTTATCCAGTGCCTCAACATTCAAGATGGACCATGGCAACTCGAGGAGCTGTCTATCTGCTGTAGGGGCCGTAAAGAGCCTATCAATGGTTGCCTTCCTCCCCTTCAGAGAGGAACAAGGAGACTTACCAAGACAGTTGACTTATCTCACACAAGTAAATAATTGCAGGAATCGTTACTTAGTTGGCGTCTTCCACCTCCTGTGTCGCACCCGGATAGCATATGGGGTGGGTCGTTAACAATGTAAGTCTTGCTCGTCCTTATGGGGGGAAGGGACTAGAAGGACCCTCCTCAGCTTCTTGGATTGTAAGAGGGAGCTCTCGGGGCCTAGGCTTGTCCAGCTAACCTAGGGTCTTCCACAAGCCTAGAATCACGGCAATGTTCTTGTTTTCCCTCGGGAAGCTGCTTCCTGGTAAAGGAAGCTAAAATGCTCTGAACCTCATTTGGTCTTATCGATTCCTAATGATCTTTCTTAGGGGGAGAACTGACTATCTTTTAATTTCCTCTTTTGAATGTCACATGGAAGGGAACCTTGATTCAACTTGATTAGTGATCGTCTGAATTGATCAATATAGTGTACGAGATCTCGAGCATCCTCCTGACGGAGGAGTTACTTTTCTCTGAGGTCTACACTTTTATTATTATTATTACTTGCCAAGCTACAACCTTAATTGGAACAGCAGGATGCTCTAAGCGCAAGGGCTCCAACAGGGAATAATAGCCTAGTGAATAAAAGTAATAAGAAAATAAATAAACACGAGAAGTAATGAATAATTGAAATAAAACATTCTAAGAAGAGTAACAACATTAAAACAGATATTTCGTATATAAACTATAAAAAGACTTAATGCAGCCTGTTCAGCACAAAAACATTTTCTGCAAATTTCAAATTTTGAAGTGCCTCTCTATCTCAATTGGGACAAGTCACAACTGTTCCCATAAGCGATCACCCTCCATAGAGGTTCTAGGCCTGAAAACATGATCATGACGAGCATCGAGATCCATGTCAAGTCTCAATACATGGCATCTGGAAAGCGCTTGACAGCTGTGGCCGTGAATCGCAACTTAGGGTCAGACAGGGAGCGAGAGAGTTTTGCACATAAAGGTATTATTCCCCCTCCGAAAAAGAAGGCACGATCTTCTGCCTCTCCAACAACAGAGGTACAGCAAGTACAGTAGGTGCGCAAGCCGAGGTAGCTCGAGCCACCTGTTGGAAAAGTTATGCCTCTCGAGTGGAAACAAACTGCAGGCTCGCACGCACTGTCAACCCAAGTTACAGGCGTGCTAGAATGAACAGGTAACAACCGCGCTCCCTATCCATAAAGGTATGATGACACAGATGTAATCGAACGAGCATGAGCCATGGGGGAGTGAGCTAAAAGCACACTGATGACAACTGATATCCCCCACTTCAGATGAAGACCTAGTGAGCTGCACCTGACGTGAGCTTATAAGCAGTTGAACACACTTGGGGCTAAACGAGCTCCACACTGTCCAAGCATAAGGATGATCACTATCTTGTACCGTGATTCTAGGAGACCGCGCTCGCTATCTCCAGGAAGCTCCATGTACACGCGATGGCACTTCTGAAACACCGGCAGAGATAGTACAACAGGTGATGGCAACAAAACACGCTTCTGTTTGAGCTGTCAAGCCCTGAAGGGTCAACACATTCAGAAGGAAAGACGTGATGTCTGCTTTCGCATTGAGACACACTTTGCTGCTCAATACACTCAATCCTCCCAGCAGGAGAAAGTGCTCAGGAGACACTCGGACAAGTACAAGAGACACTCGCTCAAGTACCTTCTGAGGAAGTGGACGGGTCCGGCAGGACCATAAGTAGGAGAGAGACACTCTTCTCAGCTCTAGAAGGGGAAGAGCCAAAGGCACCCTCAGTAGGAGCAGCTACTCTCTCCTGCTGAGCCCCTGTGAGGAAAGACTTCCACAAGCCTGTCTTTCAAAGGAGAGCCCTTCAGACCTAGGGAAGGCCGTAGGAGATGCAATGCATCTTGCACACCGGACTTCCCCCAAGTGGAAGCTTCCCTAGACAAATCGGGTTAACGGGCCACCACTCTTCCTGGAGCGACTCCCTGAGGGGGCAAGCTGAAAAAAGTTGGAGGGGATAGCAACAGTGATAGGGAGAGATGTTGAGATTTCTTAGACTTCAAGGAAGATCCGGGAAGCGAAGAATCATTTTTAAACTACTACTTACTCCTCATGCCGTACACCTCTCACTGGGAGGATAGCAACTCCCAACACTTGCCGCAGGGAGAGGCCTGGGTGCAGGAGTGTCCTCTGCAACCCAGGCAAAAAAAGTGAGGATCTGACTCCCTCCTAGACTTGAAAGTGCCACATTTATGGCCCGACATTCCCCGACAAGTGCACATGTCTGGCATTCCTAAATGGGATAGACACACACACACACACAAAAAGGAAAAGTTTTAATTTTACCCAGTTAAGTCAGAGTGAGGTTTCACACACGGCTAAAATCAAAGTGGTTTGTCAGTGAGCAAGCGGGAAGGTTTGGGCTTCCCGCTGTTGACTGGTAATAACCAGCCAATTGTTGACATCTCATTAAAAGTTTAAACAGCTGTTCCAGTTTTACTGATAACATACCGGTACTCCTATGTAAAGATTGAAGGTTTGTATTTGTACAGGAACAAAGTTGTAGAAAGCCTCAATGAATGATGAACATATTTCCAAAACGCATGAATATGAAACACAGAAATGTAACTCACTGCAAGCTGTATGGGATTCCATGTTCCTTTCTTGAGGGATTTAATTTGAGAGATATGTCTTCCCAGGGATCTATGGACACTACAACATTCATCACAGATTAAAATGCCTCTATTTATAGATGCCCAGCCAGCTTCTGTAAAAAAAAGATAAAATCCTTTACCATTTATTGCATGAAAACAAATTCTAATACAGTATAATACACATGCAAGAATTCAAACTGGCTCATCATTGTACAGCAGCCAAAATGGAGACCATTAATTATGTTATCTGGAACAGAAACCCAGAAAACTCATTTACTTTAAGCAGTCTTTTAACAGGTGTAAAGATACACACATACATACATATACCAAGGCACTTCCCCCAATTCTGGGGGGTAGCCGACATCAAATGAAACAAAAAAAAAAAGGGGGGGGACCTCTACTCTCTACGTTCCTCCCAGCCTGACAAGGGACTCAACTGAGTTCAGCTGGTACTGCTAGGGTGCCACAGGTGTAAAGATGAACTTATGAAAATTGGTGAAACTGCTGACAAGGTGTTAGTGAGGATGAGATACCTCAATGAATGAAAAGGACAACGCTCAACTCATTTCAAGTACCTATTAAACTTTTTTAAAAATGACAAATTCTATGATTGAAAGGCTAGTTTTTATATTACATATATGATATTTTGCCTATTAAGATATTTCATGCTCATATCATCATCTCCTCCTACACCTATTGACGCAAAAGGCCTCAGCTAGATTTCGCCACTTGTCTCTATCTTGAACTTTTAAATCAATACTTCTCCAATCATCATCTCCTACTTCACACTTCATAGTCCTCAGCCATGTAGGCCTGGGTCTTCCAACTCTTCTAGTGTCTTTATGCTCCTATACAAGATAAAAATGGTTTATGCAGACTGTATAGTGCACCAAGTCATGCTTTACCCTGAGCTGCGATCGGGTTTTAGCCATTTCCACAAAGTACCAGTACAGTATCAGTAAACTAAGGAAGGGCATCTAGACCTATTTTGAGTAACCACAGCATAACTGCTCAACAGAGAACAATTTCCTTTCTCTTTAACAACCAGTTCATACAGGTACAAAGGCTACTCATGAATGCCAGAGGCAAGGGACAGTGATAAAGCCCTAGCTAGCAGGACAATGCCCTAGAGCCTGACCATATAAACATGTTATCAGTACCCAAACCCCCTTTTCACCTAAGCTAGGACAGGGGAGGGCCCAGCAATGGCTGCTGATGACTCAGCAGATAGACCTATAGGCTCCCTCAAAACCCATTTGTTACAGACACTAAAGAAACTAAAGGCTTGATCTTTTAACTACTCATTTGGTCTTGGTCTTGATCATCTATGCCCGCAAAGAAAGCTGCTAGCGTATTCAACCCATAGTAACATCTGTCCAGCTAATGAATACCCTTGATTTACAGGAGTATAGGCTATTTGGATATAAACTAAAGTCATATTTCCAGATAACAGTAGGCCTTCATAAAGGATGTTAAAAACTGTATACTGTACCAGTTTTTAACTTTTTTTTAGTGATAGAACTTTCTATATACTGTATATCATACCAGCAGAACTTTCTAAGTTTTCAAATTATCATTAGATGTATAGGCTAGCCTACATATGCCCCTAAAGGTTAATAAAAAAATAAAGGCCAGTTATTACTAAGAGTTTAAATCTCCAGCAACATCAGATTTCAACTTTACATCAAAATTCAACTTCTCAGTAAAAACCAACAGCAAAATTAATGTCTTACTGAAATGATTTTCTATAAATACCCCCAAAAACTTGGTATCTACTGAGGTACCTCATAATTTTATAGATAAAGTGGGAATGTACTAGCCTCAATATCAACGCAATGGCTCAGTGAAGTGCTTTGAGATAGAATGTCAATTTATAGTATAATATTGCAGGGTACTGTTCTCTAAAATCTTGCAAACACTTAATTCACTATGAGAACTTTCATCAGGTGCTGGATGGTTCAGCCTTTTTCAAAAAAGAATACGAGGACCATATGAATAATAACTAGCAATTTCATTGGTGAAAATGCGAGTACTATCACACTGTTGTCGTTGTTGCTTATTTTGTGCACGTACAGTACAGTATTTATCAAGGAATTGAGGGTGCTTATCTAATGTTTTGAACCAAATAAAACTTTCCAAATTGGTTAGCTTGACTACCAAGGTGTTTTTATACTTCAGCTATATTTTTATGACTTTTTCTTGTTATCCAATGACAGACAAGTGTCAAGCATTGTTTGCAGAGAAAAAAACCTTGAAGCTTTTCTATAAAATAATCATACTTTAAGCTAGTATGTACAGATTAAGAAGTAATCTATTCCACCTACAAATGGCTATGTCAAAATCTAAACTGGTTTAATAGTAAATACTGTACCCAGATTTTCTTAAAGACAAACAGGGATGTGCCTTCAAAGACAAATCCCCTAAAAATTACTAAAAACTGTTAAGTTATGCAATGCACAGGGCATACAGGGAGATTATAACACACGGGTTATGTGGGAACCATGGTTAGGCAAAGCTCTGATGTACTAAGTTAAGTAAGATTAATTAAAAGTTCACTGCATTTTCTTCACCCAAAGAATGCCTTGGTAGATGGAGACGGATGGTATTTTCTATGAATAATGGCAATGTAGGCTAGGCTGAGGGGGAGAGGGGTCCACGGGGTGAAAGCTTCCCTACTTGGTAAAGTTATAAGGAACAACTGTATTTTTCATGACAACTATAAGACAGGTCTGGGGATCCAGACGCAATCAGATAAGAACTCGGCACACTTGATTGAGTTAAGCTAAAAGGGTCCTTTACTGATTAGGGTGTATCAGGATTCCATACGCAATCCGAAAACAATAAAACCTAACAACTTTATCTAACCTAACCAAATTTATTAAATGCATCCTTACTTAATCGGGGCCTCTGGTCCTAACCCAAGTTACCATTCCTTGTTTCATTAATTTGCCAGTGGCAAGATAGCCGATACCCCCTAAATGCGTATAGCCCAGTTAAAAGGCTTATTGGTGCATGTGTAGATCGTTGGGTCACCAGGACTGCTGCTCGCATAGAAAACGATATTCCTTCCTGTCTGTGTTCGTCGTCACCCATATTATTAATAGCATGTAGGTTAATGAACTAACAATAATTATGGGGTGTATGTATGATAGCGGCCATCTCTATGTATGATGATAGCTTACTAAGAATATGGCAGTGTAAGAGGAGTCGTAGGGGGGCGTCAGCCCCCTCGTTAGATAAGTAGGTAATGACACAGCTTGTAGGTTAGGTTAGGGAGTTTAGGTTAGTTGGTATACATTTTTTATGCACGCTGGAGGAGGAACTGCCGGCTGATATACAAAGGCTCCCTAATTATTCACTAACTGGTCTTCGCCTCATCGTAGCTTGCTTTTCTTGCAATTAAACATTATTTCATTGCTTTTCTATTTTGGCAAGCAGTAATGTTGAGCTATTCGAGTTAGCCAAACAGACGAGTATTTTGGCGGACAAAAATTCGGCGACCCAACCACCTACAAACTACCACGCTTCTATATGACTATTATTGCTAAAATTTTTTAATTCATATACAAAGTAAGTTGTTACTGCGGACACATAGGAACAATGTATATTTCCATCAAGTAATGATTCAGTATAAGCATATCCAGCACCTCAAACTTGTTTGGGGGTGTATGTATGATAGCGGCCACCTGTATGTAATATTATGTTTAACTTAGAATACGGCAGTGTAAGGGGGTCGCAGGGAGGCGTCAGCCTTCCCGTTAGGTATGTAGGCAAGGACACAGCTTGTAGGTTAGGTTAAGGGGGAAAGTTTAGGTTAGTTGATGTCCATTTTTAATCAAAACATTTGGAACTGGCCGCTGATATACAAAGGCTCCCTCGTTTGGTTGCCCATACGCATAAATTGTGGTTTCCCACTGGGGTCCCTCTATATTGGTAAACATAAAAACAAGTGGTTTTCACCAATAACAATGTCCAAAACAAACAAAATAAAGATAAACAATTGGAAAAATAAATAATTTGTGAAATTAATAGAAATTTAAGTATCATATTACCGAACTGTAACCTCATAGAATGA
>NW_027168538.1:7500-15000 GCF_036898095.1 Palaemon carinicauda | reverse complement strand
GTATTTAATCTCCATAAACATTTTCCCTGACTAGGGGGAGTTTTATTATTATTATTATTATTATTATTATTATTATCATTATTATTATTATTATTAGGACAGTTTTATCATCATCATCATCATCATCATCATCATCATCATCATTATTATTATTATTATTATTATTATTATTATTAATCATCTGTATTAAAATTAATTCCCCAAGAATAGTACAATAAAACTAATAATAGTATTTCTCCATAAAACTGTTCCCCTAGTTTCCCTGACAAGGAGGACAGTTTTATTATTATTATTATCATCATCATCATCATCATCATCATCATCATCATCATCATCATTATTATTATTATTATTATTATTATTATTATTATTATTATTATTATTATTATTATTATTATGTTGACCAGGCTGACATGAGTCATTTTATTTTTTTTATTCTTTTTATTGTTTATACATGACATATCTGTTTTTGACGTTAATAGTTTATATAGGACATATAGGTTTTGACGCTGTTACTGTTTTTAGAATGATATATTGTTCATTTATTCTCATCATTTATTTATTTCCTTATTTCCTTTCCTCACTGGGCTATTTTTCCATGTTGGAGCCCTTGGGCTTATAGCATCTTGCTTTTCCAACTACGGTTGTAGCTTGGCTAATAATAATAATAATAATAATAATAATAATAATAATAATAATAATAATATTATTATTAATCTGTATTAAAAGTAATCATCAAAACATACCATTAAACACAATAAATAACTTCTAGAGGATAAAATTTATGGAATAAGTCAGCGCAACACACGTTTTAAAAAGCAACCCTTAATCGAACACATGAATCGGACTTTTAAACTTTTTTTTATATGATGGGAATATGTTAGAGGAGAAGACTGACTCCCCCCAGATGATCGAATTCAGAAACACCATCCTAACCCCCCCCCCCACCCCACAACCCCCCTTTAACAAAGGGGTGGCGACGCCATAATGGAAGGACCCCTAGGAAGGACACTGCCCCCAGGTCCCACCCTCCCAATAAGGGCTCTCCCCTTATGAGGAGAACCAAAGGGAAGCAGGTGTTGACATGTCCTCCTTCTGTTCCTATTGTGACTTGGGATTCTCGGGAATAGGGTGGTATTGTTCCTCGCATTCCAGAATTCCAAATGGACATTCTGGAATCTGCTGGCCCACGTAAGTGCTCGCGACTTCAGCTGCGTTAGTAAGTTGGAATGGAGAGCATTGTGAAAGGTGGAATATGCACTGGAAAGGAGTTATACCTTCTTTGAATAATATTGAAAAGGAATTTATACCTTGTTTGAATAATATATGCATGGTTCGTGGATGAATTGATTTATTGTAAATTTATTCAAACGAATTTAACGTTTAAAATCAACGTGTATCATAATGATAGAAAAAAATAGAAATTTATTATTTTTATTATTATTATTATTATTATTATTATTGATTAATAATAATAATAATAATAATAATATTATTATCATTATTATTATCATTATTCATATTAATATCATCATCATCATTATTATTATTATTATTATTATTATTATTATTATTATTATTATTATTATTATTATTATTATTATTATCATTATTATTATTTTAATTATGAAAAATAAAAAAAACGATGTTAGTGTTCAAACCCATTTTATTTAATCATCACGGAAAAATGAACACAAATAAAAATCACGGATAAGAAAATCTTTTATAACGCTATCGTTATCATTGTAAAAAAAAAAAAAAAATATATATATATATATATATATATATATATATATATGTATATATATATATATATATATATATATATATATATATATATATATATATATATATATCGTCCAAACTCAACACGCATTACGATGACGCCCAAAAATAAAATAGTTTGCATTATTATCATCATTATGATTATCAATCCCTTACAATTATATTCCAAAACAATGGCCCCCTAGCTACTTCATATGGATACACAGATTTCAATAAATCTTATTTCTTAATATACCAATAACCCAAAAATTGTAGAATAAAGATTATAAAAATATTATATCTCCACAAATCTTTAATTTTCTGAATATACAAGTTTTTAAAGAACAGAAGATATATTTTGTATGTTTGTAATCAATCTCAAAACTTGAAATTTCAAATTATTTAAATATAATTTATGTAAGATCAATGTATGAAAATATATCAACTTCCCTGCCAGGGTTCAGCTTCATTTCCCTCTGGTTTTAGTTTAGTATGTGTTGAGAGTTTTAATAATAATAATAATAATAATAATAATAAAAATAATAATAATAATAATAATAATCTTTATTCCAGCAAAAGCCATATACAGAGTTACAATAAGGGTACAGTGATCTTTACACTTTTGACATCGGTAAGAAAAAAGATGAGATATGCAATAATATCAGTGATATATTACAAACATCAATTAGCAGGTTGACCACAGAGTTCTAAGGTCTGGGTAATAAAATCACAATAGAATTAACGCTTAACAATGATGATAACATGCATATCAGCAAACAAAAAGAGGGGGAGAAAAAATAAATGGTGATGACAATGAAAATTATGTTGGAAAAAAAATTGCTTGAATAAGCAACTGAAGGTCCAAAATCAGGAAATGAAACTAGTGCAAATAATAAAAGCATCAATTGCATTAGGAACATTTTTTTTATCTAATATATTCTACATACAACTATTTCCTGTTGTGTATTAGTTATTAATTCAATAATTATACAAAGAAATGCTCCCCAAGGATACAGCTAGTTAAGATATATCATATGAATTTTAAGAGTCGAATTATGGATTTCCTTGCAATTTTGAATAATGCATCACAGGCACCAAAAATTTTGAAAGAAACCTGAATAATATAAGGAAAAAATATTTAGGGTTGTGGTGGTCTGGTGGTAGCGTCCTTGCCCGGTGAATACCAGACTGGGATTCGAGTCCCGCTCAAACTCGTTAGTTCCTTTGGTCGCTGCAAACTCACCATCCTTGCAAGCTAAGGATGGGTGGATTGGGGGAGCCTATAGGTCTATCTGCTGAGTCATCAGCAGCCATTGGTCCTAGCTTGGGTGGAGAGGGGACTTAGGCGCTGATCATAGGATATATGGTCAGTCTCTAGGGCATTGTCCTGCTTGATATGGCAATGTCAGTCCCTTGCCTCTCTCATTCATGAGTGACCTTTAAACCTTTAAACCTATTATAACATTGGCTTTCAGAAGTTTAACCAAAAGAGGTTCAAACCCCTTTTAAAAAAAGGCTGTTTCGATTTTTTCGTTTGAAAAGTAAAAAGTACAAAGTAATGTAAATGAGGGCCAAAAGAGTTCTGGTGGTCTATTGGTAATATCCCCGCCTGTCAATCCCTTGGACGGGACTTCGGGACCTTTCAAGCTCGATGCTTTCTGCAACCTTACCATCCTTGTGAGCTAACGCCGAGTCTATAATACTCTTCACATGAAGGCAAATCCGAAGGAGTTAGTCTATGCTCTTCATATGAAGGCAAATCCGAAGGAATTTCAACCTCCTTGTGCCAAACTGATGTCATTAAGTGTAACATCACTGTAGCCCTGTTGTAACTGTATGTGGCTTTTGCTTTAATAAAGATTATTATTATTATTATTATTATTATTATTATTATTATTATTACTATTATTATTATTATTATTATTATTATTATTATTATTGCTATCATCATCATTATTATTATTATTATTATTATTATTATTATTATTATTCTATCACAACCTTTTTTGACTGGTTGGTATTTATAGTGTAGGGTTCCGGGTTGCATCCTGCCCCCTTAGGAGTCCATCACTATCCTTATTATGTGTTCCGTTTCTAGGATCACACTCTTCTGCATGAGACCTGGAGCTACTTCAGCCTTTAGTTTTTCTAGATTCCTTTTCAAGGATCTTGGGATCGTTCCTTTTGCTCCTATGTTTATGGGTATAATTTCCACTGGCATATCCCATATCCTTATTTCTAGTTTTAGGTCTTGATGCTTATTATTATTATTATTATTATTATTATTATTATTATTATTATTATTAAAACTCCTTGACATGTATGTTCAATTTGAGAAAAAAAAAAAAAAAAAAAAAAAAAAAAAAGTTCCTTTTGAAATCATTCCTAAGTAACATGATTTTTCAAAAAAAATTTACATTGTCTGAATAAATGATGAGCTTAAACTTAAACAAAATTCCATTACTTCGATTAATTCAAATTCACTGCCATTTACGCTCTTCAACTTTAAACAAATGACTAAATTGGATAATTATTTCAAACCCAAAAGTAGGATATCATGAAAAATACAAAAAGAAATGTGTTTAACCTCCTGGCAACTCTGGAATACATGCATGTATGTGTACATTAACGTTTATACATACATACGCACGCAGATATATGGATATATATGAATACAATATATATACACACATATGTGTGTGTTTAGTCTGTTGATGTCACCAGTAAGACAAAACAAGTACAAAATCCAATCTCCATTCACTTTTCTTTACGAGGCTATAATACATATATACATATCATACATACATACATACATACATACATACATACATAAGCGTGGTATGGCATGGTTGGAAGCAATCTGGCCTTTCATTTGAAGGGGCTAGGGTTCGATCCCAAGTATGAGGTAGAAATTAATTCTATTTTAACATGATATTGTGTTGATTTTCACCCATACATTATATATATATATATATATATATATATATATATATATATATATATATATATATATATACAAAGTAGCTTTATGTAATAAAGTCAGCTTTAGAGACAAGACAAAACGAGACAAAAGGTCCCTCTGCGACTGATAATTTTTCCCACAGGATGTCTTCCACTTACGATCATCTAAACAGGAGGAGACCACTGGAGAACACTTTTTCAGGTATAACACAGGGTGGTATCCGAGATGGGGCAGGGGATATCAATGAGGGCTATTGAATGTAACTAAAGGGGAAAGGGGGAGAGAGAGAGAGAGAGAGAGAGAGAGAGAGAGAGAGAGAGAGAGAGAGAGAGAGAGGTTTCGCTCCATAAACCACAGACGTGGCATCAATTTCATAGAGCGCGTCATCAGAGCGGTTTCGGAGTAAGGAGCGTATCATGCTTGCGGTCGGTCATCTTGGTTGATGGGCTTCGCTCCCAGCGGGATCAACATCAAGGAGATGGGAGGAGGGGGGAGGCGAATGGGGAGGGGGAAGGGGAGGTGGAGGAGGATGTAGGATTCAAGTGGGACTCACAGGTGCGCCGATGCAACCCGATCAGATTTCGTCTTGTGTTTTGGAGGTGGTAATGTTCATCCATCCATCCTCTCCTGGGAAAACACTACTCCTGAGGTATCGTTGACACGCCTGACCGAAGAGAGAGAGAGAGAGAGAGAGAGAGAGAGAGAGAGAGAGAGAGAGAGGGTGGAGTGTTTAGTTACCGCTACGCAAATCTTCATTTCGTAATTCTATCCAAGGGTATTTTCTGGGTCAGCGTACCTGTATAAATTGATTAGCGAAAGTCGACTCCTCTATGGTGATTTATCGAAGTTCCAGGGAGAGATATATGGTAGGTCTCTTCCCTAATACATTAGTGTTAAGCATTTATACTGTATTTGAAGAATTTATGCTGTATTTGTATACTACACTTGTATATACTAATGAGTTTGATGTATAAAGTCTATTATCATCATCATCATCATCATCATTATTATTATTATTATTATTATTATTATTATTATTATAAGGGCTCCAACAGGGAAAATAGGCCAGTGAGGAAAGGAAATAAGGAAATAAATAAACTACAAGAGAAGTGATTAACAATTAGAATAAAATGTTTTAAGAACAGCAACATTATCAGAATAAATCTTTCATATATGAACTATAAAAACTTGAAAAAATCAAGAGAGAGAGAAATAAGATAGAACAACATGTCCAAGTGTACCCTCAAGCAAGATAACTAACTCAAAACAGTGGAAAACCATGTTACAGAGGATATGGCACTACCCAAGACTAGAGAACAATGGTTCGATTTTGGAGTGTCCTCCTAAAAGAGCTGCTTACCACAGCTAGAGTCTCTTCTACCCTTACCAAGAGGAAAGTAGCCACTGAACAATTATAGTGCAGTGATTAACCCATTGAGCGAAGAAGAATTGTTTAGTAATCTCAGTGTAGTCAGGTGTATGAGGACAGAGGAGAATATGTAAAAAAATGGGCCCAACTATTCGATATATGTGTAGGCAGAGGGATAATGAGCCGTAATCAGAGAGAAAGTCCATATTGCTATCTGGCCAGTCAAAGGATCCACTAACTCTCTAGCGGTATTATCTCAACGGGTGGCTGGTGCCCAGACCAACATACTACCTATGTGGTTTTTAATAATGCAGCCAAACATATAAATACACACATTATATATATATATATATATATATATATATATATATATATATATATATATATATAAAATATATAATACATAAATAATATATATATATAATACATATAATATATATATATATATGTATATATATATATATATATATATATATATATATATATATATATGTGTGTGTGTACATATATAATATATATATAATATACAATATATACATATATAATACATATATAATGTATATATAAATATACATATATATATATAATATATAATACATATATATATATATATATATATATATATATACATATACATATACATAATATATAATACATTATATATATATATATATATATATATATATATATATATATATACATATACATATATACACACACATAAAACCAACTAGTTCTCGTGACTGTAAATGACGGTGGTTGGGAGATTTGCCTGGGAAGCCAAATGACGCCACCTTCATCACCTCCTCAGAATAGAGAAGAAGAAGAAGCCTTGTGTTTACGCCCTTCGGAGAAAACAACAATGACATCACATTCCTTCTAAGGGCTGCCATTTCTTGGGAGTCCGTCTGCGTTCCAAGGAAAAGAGCGTCTGGTAAACAGTCCCTTTTATCCGATTGCCACTATTATGTTATTAAGTTAAATGGAGAGGGCGTGACTTTACAATTGTAGTAGATGGCTATTTCATAATTCATACTGATATCATTATGATTCATATCTTTTATTCATTATGTAAAATAAATGTATTCATTGTTTTCATTATATGTTGTTCAGATTTGTTCACATTACGGGACTTAATATTAATGTAGATGGTCATTTCATAATTCATATTGTTATCATTATGATTCATATCTTTTATTCATTATGTAAAATAAGTGTATTTATTGTTTTCATCATTATGTTATTCAGATTTATTCACGTTATGCAAATGAATTCTCGAAGTATGATGTCATTGTAAGGGATAATGCAATATGCTACAGCATAATTACATCAGAGAGAGAGAGAGAGAGAGAGAGAGAGAGAGAGAGAGAGAGAGAGAGAGAGAGAGAGAGAGAGAGAGAGAGAG